>NW_024422667.1:0-5360 GCF_014898765.1 Herpailurus yagouaroundi | reverse complement strand
ATGGGTATTGAGGAGGGCACCTTTTGGGATGAGCACTGGGTGTTGTAAGGAAACCAATTTGACAATAAACTTCATATATTGAAAAACAAAATAACACTGATGCAGTGGCAGAAACAAAACAAAGCATAAGGCAGGGGTGGGCGCCTGGGTGGCTCAGTCAATTAGGCGTCTGATTGCTGATTTCAGCTCAGGTCATGATCTCATGGTTTGTGGGACTGAGCCCTGCACTGGACTTCTGCTCTGTCAGGAGCTTGGGAATCCCTGTTTGAGATTCTCTCTCTTCTCTCTCTGCCCCTCCCCTGCTCACTCACTCACTCTCTCTCAAAATAAAAAATACATATATAAATACATAAGTAAATAAATAAGAAAGGATATGGGCTTAATTACACAAAAATGTAAAACTTTTATACAACATAGACTACTACTCATTCTAAAAATCATATGGAATCTCCAGGCACAGTGAACAGACAAAAAACAATCTTGAAAAAGAACAAAGTTGAAGGTCTCACACTTCCTGATTTCAAACTTGCTGCAAAGCTACAGTAATCACAACAGTGTCATATTCACATAGAGATATAAAAACCAATGAGACAGAGAGCCCAGAAATAAGTCCTCACATACATGGTGAAATAATGTTTGTCAAGGGTGCCAAGACCACTCAATGGGGAAAAGGACAGTCTCTTCAACAAACGGTGAGGGGAAAACTGGATATTCACTTGTGAAAAATGAAGTGGACCCTTATCTTACACCAGAGACAAAAAACTAACTGAAAATTAATCAGAGCCTTAAATATAACTACAATTGCACTAATTTCTAGAAGCATTACTTGGCTTATGGCACTTTTCTTCCACCTTCAAAGCTAGCAAACATGGGCTGAGTCTCTGACCTGTTCTTCTGCTTTGTCTGGTTAAAAATTCACATGACTACTGGACCCACTCAGACAACCTGGTCAATCTCTATTGGAAAGTCAGCTGATTAGCAAACCATAATTCACTTCTGCCATATAACATAACATATGGAAAGGTTCCAGGGATTAGGATATGAGTATCTTGAAAGCCATTATTCTGCCAAGCAGAAAAGGCATTTAGAAGAAACATTTTAGTTACGTAAAGATAAAAACTGGAAATAATTTTGTCAAATGAAACCCTAGCCAATATTTAACAATTATATAATTGTTTCTGAAAACACTAAACAAACAACTTTAGATGTCTACTCTTCAAAGTTTTAATATATTTCTTGTAGAATATAGTTGTCAACCTCTAATGACCATATATACTAACTAGAAATCATGAGTACTAATATCCAAATTAATGTCTGTAACTTAAGAAAATGGTCATTTCTTTTTGTTAACGAGAAGCCCCTTACAAATAGACTTTTCATCCCTTCATGACAAAAAGTAAAACAAAATTATTTTAGTGGAAATCATGTGTTATCAATCAGGAATTGTTCGTATCACTGATCATTTGCCTAACTCTAGTATACAATTATTTTGCCATTTCTGGATTAAGATGTTAACTTCTAGTCTCTATCTTTAAAAAGAATTCCCATTATTTTAAGAAAAATAAAAGTATGAATTAATTTTAATTAAGTCTGAAATGAATCTTTTCAGAACTATTGGTATGGTCAATTTTCAATCAAAAATATTTTCAATATTTTTTCCTTTATCACATATACAATAGGCTTTCCAGTTTTGATCTTCATAAGTCATATATATCAAATCAAGAAACAAACCTTTATACACTTCTCCTGAATATCATTTCTCTGAGAAGCAAATTTCAGTAGGGGCTTTTCACCATCCATTCCAGATTCTTCGCTTTTTAATTTACTAAGGTGGTGATCTGAAATCCAGTCCATGAAGACAGTTAAAAGTTCATAAACTTGTGCATTAAGTGGTACCTATATGTAAAAAATTAAACCAAACATATATTTCAGTTCACAACCTGATAAAATTTCAAAGACAAGTTTTAAATTTGGGGATTATAGAAAAAGTTACCTAAAGAATGCCATTAAAATATGTATTGAATGACAAAGCTTCTCCAAACAAAAGAAATTCCAAATCAAGCACTTCCATTTAACATAAGAAACAAGTTAAATGATGGCTGAGACAAGGGGAGAAAATTCATCTTAAAAATGAAATTGAAAGAACTTTGCCTTATTACCAAAAAAAGAATTTTCATAAAAATTCTTTACCTAAGTTTGATAACATAATAAAATTGGCCTTAACTCAAAAGTATATACCATCATAGCTAAAATATTTTAATAAATTTAAAGATTTAGAAAGTTAAAACAATTTCCACCAAAGAACTTCGTATTTTCTTCTTCCCAAAAAAGTTGTTTCTTTGTTTTTATAACATACTATAAACAGGATATGAAAATTTTCCTGGAAATCCTCCTCTCTGAGAGTCTATCAAAGCAAAGTAAAGAACAAAATGACAGAAAAATTTATAGAGTCAATTACACTAATTTTAGTATTCCTTCAAATCACTTTTAGTCAAATTCTACATTTACCACACATCTACCTTAAACAGGTAACTACACTAGATTTAGTTTTTTAGAAATCTGAAAAGACAAAGAAACAAAAGCAAATAAATAAAAAAGTAACATTAAGCAGACAGCAATCTACAAAATCAGAATGAGATTAGAGTTACATTATTCTGAACGAGTAATTTTAACCTGTTTTCTTCAAATGGAAACTTTAGATAACTTCAGTCATCATTAAGTACCGAGTAGAAATAAAACTGAGTTAATACAACATGGAAGGCTGTATAAGAGGAAAAAGGTCAGAGTGGGGGTATGAAATATTTCCATTTACAACCACAAAAAATATTTCTGAACATATGTGCTGCCTGGCAGAGGGCAGTGGCAGGCCAGGGCAGTGGCAGACAGGGGCAAGTACTATTTGTAGAGGAAATCGTAGTTCCAGGAGGTAGAGAAGGTAGATCTTAGGCCCAGAGACTTCAGGAAAGATGTGCAGGTTGGTGCTATACCCTCTGTGCAATCTCCTTCCACCCACCTGGATGGAACCCTGAGGGCGTGGGCCAGCATGATGACAAGAATGTGGTTACTATCCTCATATGTGGTCTCTACCTCCTGGTGGCAGAATTCTTTTACAGTGCACCCACCTTCACTGAAGTACTCATACTACAGGAAGCCTGAGGTGAACAGTTGCAGGTAGACTAACAGAAAGTCCAAGGTCCTCTGGTTATTGAAGGAGGGCAGCAAGTTGGCTACTTAGGTCTGCTCCTCCATCTGCTCAGTTAGGTCTATAAACATGGTGTGGAAATCTTCAACTGTGAACAGTGAAGCCCTGGGAAACCAGGTCTTCTTTGATCTTGGCAGATACGGGCTTGAACTGCTAAAACTCCCTGCTGACATCCAGCAGCATTTCCACGTGGAGAATTCAAAACCTCGATAGAAGCTGTTCATATAAGGGCATCTGGGTAGCTCAGCAGTTAAGTATCCCACTTCAGCGTAAGTCATGATCTCCCAGTTTGTGGGTTTGAGCCCTATATTGAGCTCTCTGCTGGCAGCACGGAGCCCACTTTGGATGCTCTATCTCCCTCTCTCTCTCTGTCCCTCCCCTCTCTCAGAAATAAATAAACATTTAAGAAGAAGGAGGAGGAGGAGGAGGAGGTGGAGCAGCAGCAGCAGCTGCTCACATAAAGCCTGGTCTTGCAGATGTATGAGAACTTTTGGTGGAGGTGCTCAATCTTCCAGTGATAGACGTCATTCAGCATATTCCCTGCATAGGATGGTGAGTTCTAGTAGCTCCAAGAAGAGAAGGTTCTGCATAGCAATCTTTTGCTGAATTTGGTCCTGAGTCATGATGTCTTCATCATAAGCCAGACAGTTAACACCTTCAGAGTCACACTGCCCAATGGTGGCTCCTGATTTTACTACTCAGATTCCACAAAAATCTTTAAACAGTGCTGTGTTCCCACTTTATGAAAATAAGTAGAGGATTTATAAAAATTATTAAAAGCCCACATTGAGATATCACTACTCACCCACCGAAAAGGTCAAAATGAAAAAGACTGAAAACAAATGTTGGCAAGGTTGTGGAGCAATCACAAAATTCATAGGAGTATAAAATGGTACAACAGCTTTGGAAAACTGGCAGTTTCATGAAAAGTCAAATATCTATGACCCATAAATTCTGGCCTTAGTTGTATTTCCAAGATGAATGAAAACACATGTCCGCTAAAAGCCTTGTACACAAATATTCTTAACAGCTTTATTCATAATAGACAAAAAATAGAAATAGCCCAGGTGTCTATCAACAGAAGAATAAACAAATTCTGTGATACAGTCATACAATGGAATACTACTGACCAACTACAGAGGAACAAACTATTGATACACCCAATGTTATAATGAGTAAAATAAGCCTTACCCAAATGAATGCATACTATACAATCTCATTGACCTAAGTTCTAAAATAGGTAAAATGAATTCATGGTAATAGAATGCAGATTAACAGCTACTTCTTACAAGGAAGAGCTGAGAAAGGACAAGGGAACTTTCTAGAGTGATGGAAATATTCTCTATCTAGTTGTAGGTTACAGGAGTATAGGCATTCTTCAATACTGACCAAACTATATACTTAACAATATACATTATGTTACTGTAATTTATGCCTCAATGTAAAAAAATCCTTAGGAAAAAATAAATAAATTAGATCTCATTCAGGTGTGGACTGCAGTCTTGACAGAAAACATTGAAAGCTTATGGGTTCTTAAAACACAATGAATAATAAAGCTCTTATTAAACTTAAGATCCTGTGATCTGTCAATGTTACTAGGCCTGAAACACTACTGAAATACTTTGTTTTGCTTTTGTAAATAGAAGCGTATTAGAAACATTATACAGCTATTTCTCTGTAAATGAATTATTATGATGAATCTTTTCATATCAAAAAGGATAGGGAAAAAAAGGTTCAAGAACAAAGAGAAAAAATGTCTTTGCCTTCTATTGGAGAAATTTTCAATCACATCATACCTTGTGAGTTTTTGAGACTGGTACTTTTTCTTGTCTTAAACTTTTCATTTCGTTAGCAGCATGGGAATTTCCTTTCAGTCTCTGTATTGTCATAAACTTGTATTTCCTCTGCAACAGTGCATATCCATGAATTAAAACACAATTGTATTAAATGTGAGAAAACCCAAAGGCAATCATTTAAAATTCACTTGTGCAGGCAGCTTACCTGTAAATTATCTAAACGAGCTTGAACTCTCTTAGCCTGAATCTCCATCTTCTTGTTTTCTTCACTTACTTCATTTAACTACAGTGAGAAAATATTAAATATTTCAATATAAAACTTAAGCTGACTTCATACTAAAGATTTCCAAAATAATCTACTA
>NW_024422666.1:0-3864 GCF_014898765.1 Herpailurus yagouaroundi | reverse complement strand
AGGGTGTTCTTTAACCTCCATGCTTTTGGAGGTTTTCCAGACTTTTTTCTGTGGTTGATTTCAAGCTTCATAGCATTGTGGTCTGAAAGTATGCATGGTATGATTTCAATTCTTGTAAACTTATGAAGGGCTGTTTTGTGACCCAGTATATGATCTATCTTGGAGAATGTTCCATGTGCACTCGAGAAGAAAGTATATTCTGTTGCTTTGGGATGCAGAGTTCTAAATAGATCTGTCAAGTCCATCTGATCCAATGTCTCATTCAGGGCCCTTATTTCTTTATTGACCGTGCGTCTAGATGATCTATCCATTTCTGTAAGTGGGGTGTTAAAGTCCCCTGCAATTACCACATTCTTATCAATAAGGTTGCTTGTGTTTATGAGTAATTGTTTTATATATTTGGGCGCTCCGGTATTCGGCGCATAGACATTTATAATTGTTAGGTCTTCCTGATGGATAGACCCTGTCACTATTATATAATGCCCTTCTTCATCTCTTGTTACAGCCTTTAATTTAAAGTCTAGTTTGTCTGATATAAGGATGGCTATTTCAGCTTTCTTTTGGCTTCCAGTAGCATGATAAATAGTTCTCCATCCCCTCACTCTCAATCTAAAGGTGTCCTCAGGTCTAAAATGAGTCTCTTGTAGACAGCAAATAGATGGGTCTTGATTTTTTATCCATTCTGATACCCTATGTCTTTTGGTTGGTGCATTTAATCCATTTACATTCAGTGTTATTATAGAAAGATATGGGTTTAGAGTCATTGTGATGTCTGTATGTTTTATGCTTGTAGTGATGTCTCTGATACTTTGTCTCACAGGGTCCCCCTTAGGATCTCTTGTAGGGCTGGTTTGGTGGTGACAAATTCCTTCAGTTTTTGTTTGTTTGGGAAGACCTTTATCTCTCCTTCTATTCTAAATGACAGGCTTGCTGTATAAAGGATTCTCCGCTGCATATTTTTTCTGTCTAGCACACTGAAAATCTCGTGCCAACTCTTTCTGACCTGCCAAGTTTCAAAAGAGAGATCAGTCACAAGTTTTATAGGTCTCCCTTTATATGTGAGGGCACGTTTACCCCTTGCTGCTTTCAGAATTTTCTCTTTATCCTTGTATTTTGCTAGTTTCACTATGATATGTCGTGCAGAAGATCAATTCAAGTTACGTCTGAAGGGAGTTCTCTGTGCCTCTTGGATTTCAATGCCTTTTTCCTTCCCCAGTTCAGGGAAGTTCTCAGCTATTATTTCTTCAAGTACCCCTTCAGCACCTTTCCCTCTCTCTTCCTCCTCTGGGATACCAATTATGCGTATATTATTTCTTTTTAGTGTATCACTTAGTTCTAATTTTCCCCTCATACTCCTGGATTTTTTATCTCTCTTTTTCTCAGCTTCCTCTTTTTCCATAACTTTATCTTCTAGTTCACCTATTCTCTCTTCTGCCTCTTCAATCCGAGCTGTGGTGGTTTCCATTTTGTTATGCATTTCATTTAAAGCATTTTTCAGCTCTCGTGACTGTTCCTTAGTCCCTTGATCTCTGTAGCAAGAGATTCTCTGCTGTCCTCTATACTGTTTTCAAGCCCAGCGATTAATTTTATGACTATTATTCTAAATTCACTTTCTGTTATATTATTTAAATCCTTTTTGATCAGCTCATTAGCTGTTGTTATTTCCTGGAGATTCTTCTGAGGGGAATTCTTCCGCTTGGTCATTTTGGATAGTCCCTGGCGTGGTGAGGACCTGCAGGGCACTTCCCCTGTGCTGTGGTGTATAACTGGAGTTGGTGGGCGGAGCCGCAGTCAGACCTGATGTCTGCCCCCAGCCCACCGCTGGGGCCACAGTCAGACTCGTGCGTGCCTTCTCTTCCCCTCTCCTAGGGGCAGGATTCACTGTGGGGTGGGGTGGCCTGTCTGGGCTACTTGCACACTGCCAGGCTTGTGATGCTGGGGATCTGGCATATTAGCTGGGGTGGGTAGGCAAGGTGCACAGGGGCAAGTGGGGCAGGCTTAGCTTGCTTCTCCTTAGGTGATCCACTTCAGGAGGGGCCCTGTGGCAGCAGGAGGGAGTCAGATCCGCTGCCGGAGGTTTGGCTCCGCAGAAGCGCAGAGTTGGGTGTTTGCGCGGAGTGAGCAAGTTCCCTGGCAGGAACTGGTTCTCTTTGGGATTTTGGCTGGGGAATGGGCGGGGAAGATGGCGCTGGCGAGCGCCTTTGTTCCCCACCAAACTGAGCTCTGTCGTCCGGGGGCTCAGCAGCTCTCCTTCCCTTTGTCCTCCAGCCTTCCCGCTTTCTGAGCAGAGCTGTTAACTTATGACTTCCCAGCCGCTAAGTCGCGCTTGCTGTCGGAACACAGTCCGTCAGGCCGCTCCGCTTTTTGCAAGCCAGACTTGGGGGCTCTGCTTGGCCGGCAAGCCGCCCCTCCGCCCCGGCTCCCTCCCGCCAGTCCGTGGAGCGCGCACCGCCTCGCCGCCCTTCCTACCCTCTTCAGTGGGCCTCTCGTCTGCGCTTGGCTCCGGCGACTCCGTTCTGCTAATCCTCTGGTGGTTTTCTGGGTTATTTAGGCAGGTGTAGGTGGAATCTAAGTGATCAGCAGGACGCGCGGTGAGCCCAGCGTCCTCCTACGCCACCATCTTCCCTCCATAACCAAGACAGTCTCTTTAACAAATGGTGCTGGGAGAACTGGACAGAAACATGCAGAAGGTTGAAACCAGACCACCTTCTCACACCATTCACAAAAATAAACTCAAAATGGATCAAGGACCTGAATGTGAGACAGGAAACCATCAAAACCCTAGAGGAGAAAGCAGGAAAAGACCTCTCTGACCTCAGCCGTAGCAATCTCTTACTTGACACGCCCCCAAAGGCAAGGGAATTAAAAGCAACAATGAATTACTGGGACCTTATGAAGATAAAAAGCTTCTGCACAGCAAAGGAAACAACCAACAAAACTAAAAAGCAACCAACGGATTGGGAAAAGATATTTGCAAATGACATATCAGACAAAGGGCTAGTATCCAAAATCTATAAAGAGCTCACCAAACTCCACACCCGAAAAACAAATAACCCAGTGAAGAAATGGGCAGAAAACATGAATAGACACTTCTCTAAAGAAGACATCCGGATGGCCAACAGGCACATGAAAAGATGTTCAACGTCGCTCCTTATCAGGGAAATACAAATCAAAACCACACTCAGATACCACCTCACGGCACTCAGAGAGGCCAAAATGAACAAATCAGGAGACTATAGATGCTGGAGAGGATGTGGAGAAACGGGAACCCTCTTGCACTGTTGGTGGGAATGCAAATTGGTGCAGCCACTTTGGAAAGCAGTGTGGAGGTTCCTCAGAAAATTAAAAATAGACCTACCCTATGACCCAGCAATAGCACTGCTAGGAATTTGCCCAAGGGATACAGGAGTACTGATGCATAGGGGCACTTGTACCCCAACGTTTATAGCAGCACTCTCAACAATAGCCAAATTGTGGAAAGAGCCTAAATGTCCATCAACTGATGAATGGATTGTGGTTTATATATACAATGGAGTACCATGTGGCAATGAGAAAGAATGAAATATGGCCTTTTGTAGTAACGTGGATGGGACTGGAGAGTGTTATGCTAAGTGAAATAAGCCATACAAAGAAAGACAGATACCATATGGTTTCGCTCTTATGTGGATCTTGAGAAACTTAACAGAAACCCATGGGGGAGGGGAAGGAAACAAAAAAAAGGAGGTTAGAGTGGAAGAGAGCCAAAGCATAAGAGACACTTAAAAACCGAGAACAAACTGAGGGTTGATGGGGGGTGTGAAGGAGGGGAGGGTGGGTGATGGGTATTGAGGAGGGCACCTTTTGGGATGAGCACTGGGTGTTGTA
>NW_024422665.1:0-3773 GCF_014898765.1 Herpailurus yagouaroundi | reverse complement strand
AAAAATACTGAATCACTATGATATACACCAGAAATTAATAGGATACTGTATGTCAATTATACTTCAATAAAATAATATAAAATTTTTAATTAAAACAAAACACACCTAAAAATCATCATTAATCCTCAAAGTACTAACAGAATCTAAGTTTACTGCATTCTATAAAAATCTGTTAAGTCTCCTGATATCTTATAAGTATATGCTTTAATGGGAAAGATCTTTGAATTGAAATATTTATTGAACTATAATGTATGTATAGAAAAGTGTACAAATCATTAAAGCATGCAGTGTAATAAACTATTGAAACAGGATTAGTATATAAATTTGGGAAGAACTGTCATGCTTAAAAATATTGAGTCTTCCCACCTATGAGCATAACATAAACTTCAATTTATTTAGGTCTTCTTTATTTTATCTTAATAATGTTTTGTACTTTTCAGTATATATGTTATACACATCTTTGTTTAGATTTAACCTTGATAGCTAATATTTTTTGATGTTATTATCTGTATCTTTCAATAAATAACATTTATTATCTGATTTTTGGTATATAAAAATACACCTGGTTTTTGTTTATTTTTTATTTTTTTTATTTTTTATTTTTTTTAATATATGAAGTTTATTGTCAAATTGGTTTCCATACAACACCCAGTGCTCATCCCAAAAGGTGCCCTCCTCAATACCCATCACCCACCCTCCCCTCCTTCACACCCCCCATCAACCCTCAGTTTGTTCTCGGTTTTTAAGTGTCTCTTATGCTTTGGCTCTCTTCCACTCTAACCTCCTTTTTTTTGTTTCCTTCCCCTCCCCCATGGGTTTCTGTTAAGTTTCTCAAGATCCACATAAGAGCGAAACCATATGGTATCTGTCTTTCTCTGTATGGCTTTTTTCACTTAGCATAACACTCTCCAGTCCCATCCACGTTACTACAAAAGGCCATATTTCATTCTTTCTCATTGCCACATGGTACTCCATTGTATATATAAACCACAATCCATTCATCAGTTGATGGACATTTAGGCTCTTTCCACAATTTGGCTATTGTTGAGAGTGCTGCTATAAACGTTGGGGTACAAGTGCCCCTATGCATCAGTACTCCTGTATCCCTTGGGCAAATTCCTAGCAGTGCTATTGCTGGGTCATAGGGTAGGTCTATTTTTAATTTTCTGAGGAACCTCCACACTGCTTTCCAAAGTGGCTGCACCAATTTGCATTCCCACCAACAGTGCAAGAGGGTTCCCGTTTCTCCACATCCTCTCCAGCATCTAGAGTCTCCTGATTTGTTCATTTTGGCCACTCTGACTGGCGTGAGGTGATATCTGAGTGTGGTTTTGATTTGTATTTCCCTGATAAGGAGCGACGCTGAACATCTTTTCATGTGCCTGTTGGCCATCCGGATGTCTTCTTTAGAGAAGTGTCTATTCATGTTTTCTGCCCATTTCTTCACTGGGTTATTTGTTTTTCGGGTGTGGAGTTTGGTGAGCTCTTTATAGATTTTGGATACTAGCCCTTTGTCCGATATGTCATTTGCAAATATCTTTTCCCATTCCGTTGGTTGCCTTTTAGTTTTGTTGGTTGTTTCCTTTGCTGTGCAGAAGCTTTTGATCTTCATAAGGTCCCAGTAATTCACTTTTGCTTTTAATTCCCTTGCCTTTGGGGATGTGTCGAGTAAGAGATTGCTACGGCTGAGGTCAGAGAGGTCTTTTCCTGCTTTCTCCTCTAAGGTTTTGATGGTTTCCTGTCTCACATTCAGGTCCTTTATCCATTTTGAGTTTATTTTTGTGAATGGTGTGAGAAAGTGGTCTAGTTTCAACCTTCTGCATGTTGCTGTCCAGTTCTCCCAGCACCATTTGTTAAAGAGACTGTCTTTTTTCCATTGGATGTTCTTTCCTGCTTTGTCAAAGATGAGTTGGCCATACGTTTGTGGGTCTAGTTCTGGGGTTTCTATTCTATTCCATTGGTCTATGTGTCTGTTTTTGTGCCAATACCATGCTGTCTTGATGATGACAGCTTTGTAGTAGAGGCTAAAGTCTGGGATTGTGATGCCTCCTGCTTTGGTCTTCATCTTCAAAATTACTTTGGCTATTCGAGGCCTTTTGTGGTTCCATATGAATTTTAGGGTTGCTTGTTCTAGTTTCGAGAAGAATGCTGGTGCAATTTTGATTGGGATTGCATTGAATGTGTAGATAGCTTTGGGTAGTATTGACATTTTGACAATATTTATTCTTCCAATCCATGAGCAGGGAATGTCTTTCCATTTCTTTAAATCTTCTTCAATTACCTTCATAAGCTTTCTATAGTTTTCAGCATACAGATCCTTTACATCTTTGGTTAGATTTATTCCTAGGTATTTTAGGCTTCTTGGTGCAATTGTGAATGGGATCAGTTTCCTTATTTGTCTTTCTGTTGCTTCATTGTTAGTGTATAGAATGCAACTGATTTCTGTACATTGATTTTGTATCCTGCAACTTTGCTGAATTCATGTATCAGTTCTAGCAGACTTTTGGTGGAGTCTATCGGACTTTCCATGTATAATATCATGTCATCTGCAAAAAGCGAAAGCTTGACTTCATCTTTGCCAATTTTGATGCCTTTCATTTCCTTTTGTTGTCTGATTGCTGATGCTAGCACTTCCAACGCTATGTTACACAACAGCGGTGAGAGTGGGCATCCCTGTCGTGTTCCTGATCTCAGGGAAAAAGCTCTCAGTTTTTCCCCGTTGAGGATGATGTTAGCTGTGGGCTTTTCATAAATGGCTTTTATGATCTTTGAGTATGTTCCTTCTATCCCGACTTTCTCAAGGGTTTTTTATTAAGAAACGGTGCTGGATTTTGTCAAAGGCCTTTTCTGCATCGATTGACAGGATCATATGGTTCTTCTCTTTTATTAATGTGATGCATAATGTTGATTGATTTGCGAATGTTGAACCAGCCCTGCATCCCAGGAATGAATCCCACTTGATCATGGTGAATAATTCTTTTTATATGCCGTTGAATTCGATTTGCTAGTATCTGATTGAGAATTTTTGCATCCATATTCATCAGGGATATTGGCCTGTAGTTCTCTTTTTTTACTGGGTCTCTGTCTGGTTTAGGAATCAAAGTAATACTGGCTTCATAGAATGAGACTGGAAGTTTTCCTTCCCTTTCTATTTCTTGGAATAGCTTGAGAAGGATAGGTATTATCTCTGCTTTAAACGTCTGGTAGAACTCCCCTGGGAAGCCATCTGGTCCTGGACTCTTATTTGTTGGGAGATTTTTGATAACCGATTCAATTTCTTCGCTGGTGATGGGTCTGTTCAAGCTTTCTATTTCCTCCTGATTGAGTTTTGGAAGAGTGTGGGTGTTCAGGAATTTGTCCATTTCTTCCAGGTTGTCCAATTTGTTGGCATATAATTTTTCATAGTATTCCCTGATAATTGTTTGTATCTCTGAGGGACTGGTTGTAATAATTCCATTTTCATTCATGATTTTATCTATTTGGGTCATCTCCCTTTTCTTTTTGAGAAGCCTGGCTAGAGGTTTGTCAGTTTTGTGTATTTTTTCAAAAAACCAACTCTTGGTTTCGTTGATCTGCTCTATAGTTTTTTTAGATTCTATATTGTTTATTTCTGCTCTGATCTTTATTATTTCTCTTCTTCTGCTGGGTTTAGGCTGCCTTTGCTGTTCTGCTTCTATTTCCTTTAGGTGTGCTGTTAGATTTTGTATTTGGGATTTTTCTTGTTTCTTGAGATAGGCCTGGATTGCAATGTATTTTCCTCTCAGGACTGCCTT
>NW_024422664.1:0-1805 GCF_014898765.1 Herpailurus yagouaroundi | reverse complement strand
GGAGCCTGCTTCAGATTCTCTCTCTCTCTCTCTCTCTCTCTCTCTCTGTCTCTCTCTCTTTCCCACTGTCCCTCTCCCCTCCTCTCAAATTAAAAAATACAATTAAAATAAAAAAAATAAATAAAGGCTCTGAGGCTGATTATAAGTCTCAGGAGAGCCAGGTATGTTAGTATTTCCACCAACCCCAGGATCTCCATCTCCAGGGAGAGGTCACCAAGCTGTCCCCAAGGGATTGTCCTCTCCCAACCTGATCCCAGGAAACATTGGGGGGTGGGGGAGAGTGAGTGAGAGGCTGAGGATTCCCCTACCTGGCTCTCAGGCTCTTCCCAGACTTGGGACCAATCTTTCAGTCCCAAGTCCATCTCTAGCTCAGACCTTTCGCAAAGGAAGGAGGCCCAGGTGTCCAATCCCAAGGTCCTCTTCCTCCTAGAAGCACAACCATTGGGGGTGAGGATAGATACACAGGTCCCTGGGGAAAGAGAATTTGGGAGCTGGATGAAGGTGTAGAATGGCAAGGCCTGGGGCTTGCATCTGACCCTTGGGAGACCTCAGGGCAGGGTAAACACCTGAGCCATCTCTCACCTAGCTGACTGGAGCCCACAAAGTTTTCCATTCTTTTGGCAGAGAAGGGCCAAGGGAGAAAAGGAGCACCAAGGAAGACATGCATCATGTTCAAGAACAGTGCAATGCAGGGGCGCCTGGGTGGCGCAGTCGGTTAAGCGTCTGACTTCAGCCAGGTCACCATCTCGCGGTCCGTGAGTTCGAGCCCCGCGTCGGGCTCTGGGCTGATGGCTCAGAGCCTGGAGCCTGTTTCCGATTCTGTGTCTCCCTCTCTCTCTGCCCCTCCCCCGTTCATGCTCTGTTTCTCTCTGTCCCAAAAATAAATAAACGTTGAAAAAATTTAAAAAAAAAAAAAAAAAAAAGAACAGTGCAATGCAGAGGTTCAGAACCTAGCTCTGAAGCCAGACTGTTCTGAATCCACTACTCCCAACCTGTGCAATCTCAAGCAAGTCATGTGACCTAAGTCTTAGTTTCTTCATCCCTAAAATGGGGTGATCTACTACCTACTTCAATGGGTCATTACAAGCATTAAAGGAAATAGTGGTTCTAATGTTCCTAGCATGACTATGTAGAAAGAGTTGGGGGCACCAGCTAGGAAAGACATAAGGGTGCCTCTGCTCTCCTCTTAAGAAGACGCAGGTGCCCAAAGCATCTCTCTATGCTCCTGCTTTCTACCCTTTCTCATACCTCCTGTGCCTGCTCATCCTTCTGTCCACTTATTCTTTCCATTCTTATCTTCCTGCTCTCCCACAGAAGCCTGAGAGCCCTTGGACGTCCAAACCTGAATGTCTTTTGCTTTTGCTTTTGGCTTCTCTCCCTGACTCGGCCCATTGCTCTCACTGCTTCCATCCCTCTGTGCTTGGGCCCACTGGTTTCTAAGGGAGAAGGGAGATAATACATAGGAAAGCAAATAGGAAGACAAAGGGCATGTGCTTTTGTGTGTTCCAGGGGGCTTATGTGACTAGTGTGTCAATCTGTTGAGCTTGTCCCTGTGTCTGGCATAATGAGGGATGGTTTCTAATCTCTCTGCTATTGGCTTGCTGTGTGGCCTTAATGAGTCATATGCCCTCTCTGGGCGTTGGTCTGCTAATTTGTAATGAAAGGTGGTAAACTAGATGGGCTCCAAACATTCTCTATACATCTGTCCTTGTTTTTGCCTTTTGGAGTGCCTGTGTGTAAGGATGAGTGCATAAGGCAGGGGGTGGGAGAGTATTTGATGAAACTCATGTCTCCACCTGAGTATA
>NW_024422663.1:0-1807 GCF_014898765.1 Herpailurus yagouaroundi | reverse complement strand
GGAGCCTGCTTCAGATTCTCTCTCTCTCTCTCTCTCTCTCTCTCTCTGTCTCTCTCTCTTTCCCACTGTCCCTCTCCCCTCCTCTCAAATTAAAAAATACAATTAAAATAAAAAAAATAAATAAAGGCTCTGAGGCTGATTATAAGTCTCAGGAGAGCCAGGTATGTTAGTATTTCCACCAACCCCAGGATCTCCATCTCCAGGGAGAGGTCACCAAGCTGTCCCCAAGGGATTGTCCTCTCCCAACCTGATCCCAGGAAACATTGGGGGGTGGGGGAGAGTGAGTGAGAGGCTGAGGATTCCCCTACCTGGCTCTCAGGCTCTTCCCAGACTTGGGACCAATCTTTCAGTCCCAAGTCCATCTCTAGCTCAGACCTTTCGCAAAGGAAGGAGGCCCAGGTGTCCAATCCCAAGGTCCTCTTCCTCCTAGAAGCACAACCATTGGGGGTGAGGATAGATACACAGGTCCCTGGGGAAAGAGAATTTGGGAGCTGGATGAAGGTGTAGAATGGCAAGGCCTGGGGCTTGCATCTGACCCTTGGGAGACCTCAGGGCAGGGTAAACACCTGAGCCATCTCTCACCTAGCTGACTGGAGCCCACAAAGTTTTCCATTCTTTTGGCAGAGAAGGGCCAAGGGAGAAAAGGAGCACCAAGGAAGACATGCATCATGTTCAAGAACAGTGCAATGCAGGGGCGCCTGGGTGGCGCAGTCGGTTAAGCGTCTGACTTCAGCCAGGTCACCATCTCGCGGTCCGTGAGTTCGAGCCCCGCGTCGGGCTCTGGGCTGATGGCTCAGAGCCTGGAGCCTGTTTCCGATTCTGTGTCTCCCTCTCTCTCTGCCCCTCTCCCGTTCATGCTCTGTTTCTCTCTGTCCCAAAAATAAATAAACGTTGAAAAAATTTAAAAAAAAAAAAAAAAAAAAAGAACAGTGCAATGCAGAGGTTCAGAACCTAGCTCTGAAGCCAGACTGTTCTGAATCCACTACTCCCAACCTGTGCAATCTCAAGCAAGTCATGTGACCTAAGTCTTAGTTTCTTCATCCCTAAAATGGGGTGATCTACTACCTACTTCAATGGGTCATTACAAGCATTAAAGGAAATAGTGGTTCTAATGTTCCTAGCATGACTATGTAGAAAGAGTTGGGGGCACCAGCTAGGAAAGACATAAGGGTGCCTCTGCTCTCCTCTTAAGAAGACGCAGGTGCCCAAAGCATCTCTCTATGCTCCTGCTTTCTACCCTTTCTCATACCTCCTGTGCCTGCTCATCCTTCTGTCCACTTATTCTTTCCATTCTTATCTTCCTGCTCTCCCACAGAAGCCTGAGAGCCCTTGGACGTCCAAACCTGAATGTCTTTTGCTTTTGCTTTTGGCTTCTCTCCCTGACTCGGCCCATTGCTCTCACTGCTTCCATCCCTCTGTGCTTGGGCCCACTGGTTTCTAAGGGAGAAGGGAGATAATACATAGGAAAGCAAATAGGAAGACAAAGGGCATGTGCTTTTGTGTGTTCCAGGGGGCTTATGTGACTAGTGTGTCAATCTGTTGAGCTTGTCCCTGTGTCTGGCATAATGAGGGATGGTTTCTAATCTCTCTGCTATTGGCTTGCTGTGTGGCCTTAATGAGTCATATGCCCTCTCTGGGCGTTGGTCTGCTAATTTGTAATGAAAGGTGGTAAACTAGATGGGCTCCAAACATTCTCTATACATCTGTCCTTGTTTTTGCCTTTTGGAGTGCCTGTGTGTAAGGATGAGTGCATAAGGCAGGGGGGTGGGAGAGTATTTGATGAAACTCATGTCTCCACCTGAGTATA
>NW_024422662.1:0-65330 GCF_014898765.1 Herpailurus yagouaroundi | reverse complement strand
CAGAAGTGATGGAATATAATTAATGTGTGTGTGTTGGGGTGGGGGGGTGGGGGGTTATTTGCAAAGAAGCTGATTGGGATGGAAATGAGGAACACTGAACAAAAGAAAGTGAGACCAGAACAAAAATAAGTAAGATTCAAAAAGAAGGAACAGAATTATATCTAATAGGAGTGGTGGCTTGACTAGAGTCTAGAGCAGAAATGACAGAAACAGGCAAAAAGGTGATGGTTGTCACTGGAGGTAAATGTGTGTGCTTAGAGAAGACATGGTGGTCAGTACCCGATAAAGCTGTGTTGGTGATGGTCTGAGTAGAAAAGTCAGTGACCTTGGTGGGCACCAAGGTGATAGAAGAGACCATGAAAGGTCCAGAGACACTAGTGGAGACTGTGGGGACCTCAGAGGCAGAGGTAAAGGCCAAGGTAGGTGATAAGGCCAAAGTAAAAGGTGTGGTGACCTCTGAGGCTGTGGTAGGTCCAAAAGGTGAGGTGGAAGCTTCGGTGTTGCCAGAATCTGTTGAAGAATATATGATGGACCCGGATTCTGAGAAAGAAACTGTGGTGCCCATAGAAGCTGTCGTTGAGGGGCGCCTGGGTAGCTCAGTTGGTTAGGTGCAGGCTCTTGATTTCTGCTCAGGTCGTGATCTCACAGTTTGTGAGTTTGAGCCCCACATCAGGCTCCATGCTGACAGCACATAGCCTGCTTGGGATTCTCTCCCTCTCTGCCTGTCCCACCCCTACTTAAACACTTTCTCTCTCTTTCCTTTTCACTCTCAAAATAAATAAATATTTTTTTTTAAATAAAGGGGTGAGTTAAAGAAAAAAGAAGAAGCTGTAGGTGAGACAGTTAGGGTCTCTCCAGACATTGGAATAGCTGTGGAGGGCACAGATTCTTCTGGTGTCAGAGACTTTAGTGGATACTGTCATTGCCTCAGAGGCCAAGGTAGACACCACACTGCTGTCAGAGAGATCAGTGGTGGCCTTAGTGGTATCAGCAGTGGTGGTAGATGCCATGGTGGTCTCAGAAGTGGTGGGGGAGGCCATGGTAGTCCCAAAAGCTGTGTTCTTAGAGCCTGTGGTGGGCAGAGATGTAATTGTGGAGGCTGTGGTGGTCTCAGAGACCTTGGTAGAGGCCCCAGAAGCCTCAAAGTCTGGGATAGAGGGTATCATTGACACAGATGCTGCAATGGTGGACCTGAGGGCCTCAGAAGTTATTTGAGAGACTAGGGTAGTTGAAGAACTTATGGTGACTTCAGAGGCTATGCTGAGGGCTGATGGTGGGCACAGATATTGTAGTGGAAGGTGTGATGATCTCAGGAGCTATAGTAGAAGCTATGGTGGTGTCCACACTTATGGAGATTTCAGAGGCAAAGGAAGAGGCCTCTGTGGACATGGTGATCTCAGAGCCTGTGATGGACACAGACTCTGCAGTGGTGTTTGAGCTGCGGTGGAATCTATGGTGGCCCTGGGGCCTGTGATGATTTCAGAGGTTGTAGTGAAGACTGTGGTGGTCACAGATGTCATCACGGAGGGAGCAGTGCTCTCAGAGGCTGTGAAGGACAGAGATGCTGTGGTGTCAGCAGTTATTGGGGTGACTGCAGAAGGCACAGACTTCAAAATTGTCACAAGGGCTTTGGTGGAAACTGTACTGATATCAGAGGCTGTGTTGGCAGGTATTGTAGTCTCAGAGGTGGTGGTAGAGGCCATGATGGTCTCAGAGGCTGTTGTAATCTTTGAGCCTGAGTTGTAGACCATGGTAGGCACAGAGGTTATTATGGAGGACACGGTAGTCAGAGGCTGGGGTGCAGGCCATCATTGGCACAGACAGTGTAGTGAAGGACTTCATGGTTTCAGAAACTGTACGGGAGACTGAGGTAGTCTCAGAGCCTGTGGTGGTTTCAGAGGCTGTGGGAGAGGTCATGGTGGATACAGATGCTGTGGTGGAGGGTGTGGTGCCTCAGAGGCTGTGGTGATGGTTGTGTGGTCTCAGAAGCTGTGGTGGAGACCTTGATGGCCTGAGAGGTTGAGTTGCTCTGAGGACCTGTGGGAGGAGCCCATTGTGGACACACACACTGTGGTGTCTCCTGAGGCCGTGGTTGTCTTGGTAGTGTGCCTGGCAGCTGTGATCAAGGGTATGGAGGGCTCAGAGGCTATGGTGGACCCAGGAGTTGTAGTCCTCCCTAAAATACATTAATTTTTATTCAGGAATAACCCTAATTTTTGCATTTTTTTATATTTAATTAAGAATATTGTACAAATTTGTCATTCTTATTTCCTTTAAGTCAGCAGAACTACTGGTATCTAGACTGCAGTTAATCTGCCGGGCCCCCCCCCCCCCCCCCGGGGATGCTGTGGGCACGCCTGCTGAGTCACTTGTGCTTCTGTGTTGAATGAATCGTTTGATCAGTCACCTCTACACTCTTCTTTCCTCAAGAATTTTGCTAATCAGGGTCCTCAGTCTTTTGGTTTCTGTGGGGTTTTTGTTGCTGTTCGCCTAGGTGAATCTTAAAATCTAAAGATGTTAAGGAGGCAACACAAACAGAAACTGCATATCATTTCTCTAACACGAAGGATTGTTGGAGCTCAGATGAAGGAGAAAATGTGTTGTTTGAAAACATAGAGGTCATCTGGACAGATATCCCCAGAAGCATTCCCTCAGCTGGGTGAAAGTAAAGGGGAGGTCACACCAAAACGGTAGGACACTTGAGCTGAGACCCTCAAGTGCAAATCCCCCCTTGATTCTTTGCAACCTTCAGCATACTGTCCCTGCCTGAGCGGAACCACCGATTATTATGCATGAAATGAAGGCAGTCAGGTTGTAGCTTTTAGATGAGGGTAAATGCTGCATGGCCACTACTGGATATTTATGCAAAGAAAATGAAAACACTAGTTTGAAAAGATACATGCACCACTACTTTCATTGCAGCATTATTTAAAAGAGCCAAGAGCCGCTCTGGAAAGCAGTGTGGAGGTTCCTCAGAAAATTAAAAATAGACCTACCCTATGACCCAGCAATAGCACTGCTAGGAATTTATCCAAGGGACACAGGAGTACTGATGCATAGGGGCACTTGTACCCCAATGTTCATAGCAGCACTCTCAACAATAGCCAAATTATGGAAAGAGCTTAAATGTCCATCAACTGATGAGTGGATAAAGAAATTGTGGTTTATATACACAATGGAATACTACGTGGCAATGAGAAAAAATGAAATATGGCCTTTTGTAGCAACGTGGATGGAACTGGAGAGTGTGATGCTAAGTGAAATAAGCCATACAGAGAAAGACAGATACCATATGGTTTCACTCTTATGTGGATCCTGAGAAACTTCACAGGAACCCATGGGGGAGGGGAAGAAAAAAAAAAAAAAGAGGTTAGAGTGGGAGAGAGCCAAAGCATAAGAGACTGTTGAGAACTGAGAGCAAACTGAGGGTTGATGGGGGGTGGGAGGGAGGAGAGGGTGGGTGATGGGTATTGAGGAGGGCACCTTTTGGGATGAGCACTGGGTGTTGTATGGAAACCAATTTGACAATAAATTTCATATGTAAAAAAAATAATAAATAAATAAATAAATAAATAAATAAATAAATAAAAGAGCCAAGATATGGAAGCAACTCAATAGTTTATTTTTGCTTTTGTTTCTCTTGCCTGAGGAGACATATCCATAAATATGTTGCTAAGGGCAATATCCAAGGGCTTAATTTTTATGTTTTCTTAGAGGAATTTTATGGTTTCAGGTCTCAAATTTAGATCTTTAGTGTACTTTTGAGTTTATTTTTGTGTATGGTGTAAGAAAGTGGTCCATTTTCATTCTATTGCATGTTACTATCCAGTTTTCCCAACACCATTTATTGAAAAAACTGTCTTTTTCCATTGTATATCCTTGCCTCCTGTGTTATAGAATGTAAACACACACACACACACACACACACACAAACACACATAGTATGTGGATATATATGTAGGGAATATTACTTAGTTATAATAAGCAATGAGATCTTGGCATTTGTGACAACATGGATGGACTTAGAGGGCATTATGTTAAGTAAAATAAGCCAGAGAAAGACAAATGCCATACTTATAAATGGAATGTTAAAAAGGCAACAACAATGGACAATCAAAAAACATTTTTTAAAGCATATCTACTTTTGAGAGAAAGAGAGAGAGAGAGACTGTGTGTGTGAACAACAGAGAGAGAGAGAGAAACCCAAGCAGGCTCTACCGGCAGCACAGAGCCCAACATGAACTCACAAACCATGAGGTAAAACCAAGAGTCAGATGCTCAACCAATTGAGCCACTCAGGTGCCCCCAAACAAAAACATTCTTAAATACAGAGAATAAACTGATGGTGGTAGCAAGGAGGTGGGTGGGGATATGGGTAAAATAGATAAAGGAGATTCAGAGATACAAATTTCCAGTAATAAAATAAATAAGTGATGGAGATGAAGGTACAGCATAGTAAATATGTCAATAATATTATAAGATGTTGTATGCTGACAGATGGGGACTACATTTAGCAATGATGGGAATGCTTCACAGTAGGGTCTGAATGGAGGATATAAAGGTCTAAGAATAGGTTAAAATTCAACAACTTGGACACTTATGATGTGTCCACTTTATTTTAGCCTTATATATGTTAGTCTCAATTTAAAAATTAAAAAAAAGAAAAACTTAAAGGACTCTTTTAGGTAAATTTCCAGCCCATATTAATTCCATTGCCCCGTCTCTGTTTTTCTAGTTTCAAGTGGAGTCTCCTCTCCACTTCTTTTCAAGTGGAGTCTCCCTCCACTTCTTTTCCACATGTCCTCTGAGGGGAATTTATATTTCCTAATGGTAGTGTGGAGAAAAGACTTGGGTCCTTCAAGCAGGTCTCTCTTGAGCTTGCTCTTATCTGATCTGGCCAGTTGGAACCTGTGCTGGCATCCAACAACCCTAAGACACAATGCTACTGTTGTCTCCATTTTATAGATGAGGAAACTAAGTCACAGAGAAAGCAAGTAACTTGGCCAAACTCACAAAGCTAATAAGTGCCACAAGCAGGAAGTAAACTAAGAAGCCAGCTTCAGACTATGTGCTTTTAGCCATTAGTGTGTCATGCACAAACAAGGCCTTAAGTCTGGCTGGTTCTATACCTATCTTCTTGCAGCCAGGTTTCCTATTCACAACCTCACCCTATATAGAAATTCGGGAGCTGTCACTCTTGGAAAGCTAAAATATATGACCACAGAAGCTGGAGAGGCCCAGCCATGTGGTCTATTAAAAAATAGATGAAATAGTCATGAGAAGGCACAGGTCAGAAGAGTTAACGTGTTAAGAGTAGGTTGCCTGAGTAAATGTGTTAGGACCAGCTACCTGATCAGAGGTCATTTTTTGAGTGCCTGTTTGGAGAGTCAGTTCTGATGACTATTAAGGAAAGAAAATGTAGAGGCTGAAGTTTTAGAACTTTTGTTTGTTTTGCAGAGTAAGAGATTAGTTTATCACAGCTTAAGGAATTTCTGGAACCAAGTACTTACGTAAAGTGAGGATTTGTAAACACCTAGTGCAGATGTGAAATTCCTCCTTCTCTCTCTTGTGCTGAGTATTTTATTTAGGAAATTCCTGAGTTCCAGCTTCTCACTGCCTGTCTTCCAACCTCAACATGTCCTTCTCCAAACTGACTGGATAAGAGTCTCCTTTCTTTTTCTGAATCCTCAATTCCAGCAGAATTCTTGTCAGTATAAGGAGTCACAAAACTGTCTTTCCATATGATATATGGTTTATCAGAAAATAACATAAAAAGAAACACAGTCTTCTATGAAATACAGACCTAGATGATTTATGTCTGTGACCCATCGTTCTACAAGCTGGCCCTCTGATGGAAGCTGTCATCCCTGGATTTAGGAGTGAAGCTCTCTCATGAGTTTGTTAAGACTTCATCAAATACCTTGAACCACTGTATGGAAATGTCTTTGTGTGCTTGAGCAACAGTCTTCAACTTTTCCACTCATATATTCTCAATAAGCATTTTGAAAAACTGTATATTCCCTCATCTGTTTCTGTTTAATCTAGTGTTTAAATAATAAGTTTAGTAATTGCAAATAATGTAATTTCTACCATATTGTAAATATAAACATTGAAACAATAAAAGTTTCACTACTTTTTAAAATGTTTCAGACTCTGAATACTGTAGCATCTTAATGGTCACCAATATCCTTTTTAATAGCATATAAGCAAGTTTATCTTCAACAATAAAAATTTCACATAATTCCTTCTGTGCCATGAATATTTTCCTTGTTCCACCTTATTCCACTCTAATATGTTTTGTTTGAAGGAGTTTTATTGGCTGTGATATCATGCTTCCATGCACCAAAAGATATGTTTTGGGGCACCTGGGTAGCTCAGTCGGTTGAGCGTCCTACTTCAGCTCAGGTCATGATCTCGCGGTCCATGAGTTCGAGCCCCACGTCCGGCTCTGTGCTGACAGCTCAGAGCCTGGAGCCTGTTTCAGATTCTGTGTCTCCCTCTCTCTCTGACCCTCCCCCGTTCATGCTCGTCTCTCTCTGTCTCAAAAATAAATAAACGTTAAAAAATTTTTAAAAAAAGATATGTTTTGTGTGGTTTTTTTCACCATGTTGCCCTTTTTGTTTTCTATCCTCAGTTTATGCTCTCTGTCATCCATTTAAAAAGGAAACGGGGAGGAATTAAGATGATGGAGAAGTAGGGGGACCCCCTGCTTTCCTTGACCCTCAAACACAGCTGTATTGAGGTCAGATCACTTGGAAAACCCAGGAAATCTATCTGAGGACTGGCAGAAGGATCTCCACCATTGGAGGGAGACAGCTTGGCAGGTGTGAGATGCGTGGATGTGAATTGGGGGAGAGAAAAGTGGTGGTGCTGTAGAGGAGAGGCAACCCTTTCTGTGGAGAGAAAAAGGAGAGAATGAGAGGTTGAGAAAGTATGGCATTGGGTCACACAAGACAAAAACCTCTCTGGACCACAGACCAGGGAGCAAGGGATACTGAGTATCATCTCAGGTTTTTTGCAAACAGTGTGGAACTCAAACTCTTAGGTTGGAAGTGCACAGCTTTGTCTGGAGCGGAGCCATGGAGTGGGCTCGAGAGAAGGAGGGCTCTGGCCCCACAGTGCATAGCATGGCGTAGAGATCTCCAGGACGCACTGGGAAAGAACATTCCCCTTCCTGTAGAACATTTGGAAGAGGGTATATTGCCTTTCATAGAACAAAAAACCCAGCAGGTGCCAGCAAATGGCCTTTTATCAGCAGGGGACTGAGGCATGTGCAGAGGGCAGATAACCTGGTCGCTGCTTTTCACAGTGCTACACCATAAATTCCATACACCATACAGATGTGGGACTATTTTGCTGGGAAAAAAGACATCAGACAGAGCCTGGAGAGACTCTACTTTGGGGTGGGGGGAAGGGGGGAGGGACGGAGGTCTACCCCGTGCTGGGTCCTTTAAGATTTGGAGTGTTGAATCCTAGCTATGTGTCAAAGATAAAACACAGGAGAGCTTTGGCGCAGGGTGCACTGATGACCTCGCTATTCTGTGAGCGCTCCCTGAACAGCAAGGAGTGTGAGATCCCTTGTCCAGGGATGAGAGAGTGGAGTGGCACCATTTTTCCCCTTGTCACCAACATGGTGGGATTTCAAAGAGCAACAAAGTGGCCGCCAGTTGAGGCTGCACTCTGCTTACACCAAATCCAGTCTTGCTGTGCCTGGCATCTGAGGGCAAGACTGACTCCGAGACAGTGCAGGGAGCCTGTCCTCCAGCACACCACAGCCAACACCCCACAATACACCAAGTGTACTGAACATCAAGTGCTTCAAAATGGCACCTGAAGTTTTGGTGGAAATAGGACCAGGCTTACTTTTTTTTTTTTCTTTTTTCTTCTGTTTTTTTTTTTTTTTTTCCTTTAGAATCAGGGTTATAGTTTTTTTGTTTATTTGTTAGCTTTGTTTCCTTTTCTCCTTTTTGAATCAGGCTTCTTTTATTCTTTTCTTTTTCTTTCTTTTTCTTTTTGTTTGGAATCAGGTTTATAGCTTTTTGTCTGGTTGGTTTTTTGTTACTTTTCCTTTTCTCTGTTTTTGGATCAGGATTTTTTTCTTTTTTTTTTTTTTCTTTTTTTCCAGGCTTATTTAACAAACAAATCAAGCGAGTACAGGTCCAAACACTCCCCACTGCAAGCAAAGAGGAGCTCTTCAGAGGACTGACGAGTGGGAAAGAGCAGCCAAAATGCAACAGCAGAGTGCACACAGCATACACCAGAAACACTTCCTGAATGCCAGGTCCTGGGCAATGTATGACTGCACTCTAAGGTACAGGAAACATAACAAGCTTTTGAAACATGCAAGAGACAGAAACTTAGCCAAAATGACAAGACAGAGGAATTCTCCCCAAAAGTAAGCTCAAGAAGAAATAGCCAGGGACTTGCTCAAAACAGATATAAGCAATATATCTGAAAAAGGATTTAGAGCAAGTGTCATAAGACAAACTAGCTGGGTTTGAAAAAATCATAGCAGACACCAGAGAAACCATTGCTGCAGAGATAAGAGATCTAAAAACTAGTCAGGCTGAAATAAAAAATGCTTTAACTGAGAGGCAAAATGTACTGAATATAATCACAATGAAGATTGAAGAAGCAGCGGAGAGAATAGGTGATAGAGAAAACAAAATTATGTACTATAATGAAGCTGAAAAGAGAGGGAAAGAAAACTATTAAATCATGAAGGTAGACTTAGGGAACTCAGCTATTCCATAAAGTGAAATAATATGCTTATTATATGAGTCTCAGAAGGAGAAGAGTGGGGGAAAGAGGGGCGGAAGGTTATTTGAACAAATTATAGTTGAGAACTTCCCTAATCTGGGGAAGGAAACAGGCATTCAAGTCCAAGAGGTACCGAGAACTCCCCTCAAAACAAAAAATAAATAAAATAAAACAGGTCAACACAATGGCATATCATAATGAAACTTGCAAAATACAAAGATAAAGAGAGAATTCTGAAAGCAGCTAGGGACAAAAGCTCCTTGACCTACAAGAGTAGACAAATAAGGTTAGCAGCAACTGAAACTTGGCAGGCCAGAAGGGAGTGGCAGGAAATATTCAATGTGCTAAGTGGGAAAAATATGCAGCCAAGAATATTTTATCCAGCAAGGCTATCATTCAGAATAGAGGAGATAAAGTTTCCAAGACAAGTGAAAACTAAAGGGGTTTGTGAACACTAAACCAGCTCTGTAAAAAATACTAAAGGAGACACTTTGAGTGGGAAAGAAGGACCAAAAGCAAAAAGACTAGAAAGGAACAGAGACAATCTACAGGAATAGCAATTTTACAGTTAATACAATGGTACAAAATTCATATCTATCAACAATTATTCTGAATGTAAATGGACTAAATGTCCCAATCAAAAGGTATAGGGTATCAGAATGGATAAAAACACAAGATGCACTGATACGCTGCTAAATGAGGAGACTCATTTTAGACCCAAAGTCACCTCCAGATTGAAAGTGTAGGGGTGGCAATTATTTATCATGCTAGTGGACATCAAAAGAAAGCTGGAGTAGCCACACTTATATCAGACAAGTTAGATTTTAAACCAAAGACTGTAATAGGAGATGAAGAAGGGCACTATATCATAATAAAGGGGTTTATATAACAAGAATATCTAACAATTGTAAATATTTATGCTCCTAACTTGAGAGAAGCCAAATATATAAATCAATTAACAACAAACTTAAAGAAATTCTTTGATAATAATACAATAATGTAGAGGACTTTAACACAACTCTCACAACAATGTTCAGATCATCTAAGCAGAACAAGGAAAAAATGGCTTTGAATGACCATTGGCTTTGACTGGACCAGATGGACTTAACAAACAAATTCAGAACAATTTATCTTGAAGCAGAAGAATCCATATTATTTTCAAGTGCACATGGAACATTCTGCAGAATAGATCCTATACTGGGTCACAAATCAACCCTCAATAATTACAAAAAGATTGAGACCATACCATGCATATTTCCAGACCACAATGCTATGAAACTTGAAGTCAACCACAACAAAAAAATTGGAAAGACCACAAATACATGGGGGGTAAAGAACATCCTACTAAAGAATGAATGGATTACCTAGGAAGTTAAAGGAGAATTAAAAAAAATTTTTTTTACATTTACTTATTTTTGCTAGAGAAAGAGCACAAGTGGGGGGGGGGCAGAGAGAGAAGGGGACACAGAATCCAAAGCAGGCTCCAGGCTCTGAGCTGCATCAGCACAGAGCCATATGCGAGGCTCACACTCACAGACCACGAGATCATGACCTGAGCTGAAGTCAGACGCTTAACCAACTGAGCCACCCATGAGCCCAAAGGAGAATTTTAAAAATACATGGAAGCAAATGAAAATGAAAACACAACAATCCAAAACCTTTGGGATTCAGAAAAGGCTGTCCTAGGAGTGAACTTTAGCAATACAGGTCTTCCTCAAGAAGCAAGAAAAGTCTCAAATATGCAACCTAACCTTACACCTAAAGGAGGTGGATAAAGAACAGCAAATAAAAGCTAAATCCAGCAGGAGGCAAATAAAAACTAAATCTAACAGAAGGGAAATAATAAAGATTAGAGCAGAAATAAATGACATAGAAAAAAAACCCAGTAGAACAGATCAATGAAAGTAGGAGATGGTTCTTTGAAAGAATTAACAAAATTGATAACCCCCTAGCCAGACTTATCAAAATGAAAATAGAGGGGTATCTGGGTGGCTCAGTTGGTTGAGCATCTGATTCTTGATTTCAGCTCTGGTCGTGATCTCACAGTTTGAGGGATCAAGCTCTGTGTCCCAGGCTCTGGGCTGACAACATGGAGCCTGCTTGAGCTTCTCTCTCTCCTTCTCTCTCTGCACCTCCCATGAATGAAAGAGGAGAGATCACAACCAACACCATAGAAATGCAGACAATTACAAGATAATATTATGAGCAATTATATGTCCAAATTAGGCAATCTGAAAGAAATGGATAAACTCCTAGAAACATATAAACTACACAAACTGAAACAGGAAGAAATAGAAAATCTGAGCAGACCCATAATCAGCAAAGAAATTGAACCAGTAATGAAAAATCTCCCAACAAAAAGAGTCCAGATGGCTTACCAGGGGAATTCTACCAAACATTTAAAAAAGAATCAATACCTATTCTTCTGAAATCATTGCAAAGAATAGAAATGGAAGGAAAACTTCCAAACTCGTTCTATGATGTCAGCATTACTTTGATACCAAAACCTAACAAAGACCCCACTAAAAAGGAGAATTGCAGACCAATTTCCCTGATGAACATGGATGCAAAAATTCTCAACAAGATACTAGCTCTAATAGAATCCAACAGGACATTAAAAGGGTTATTCACCACAATCAAGTGGGATTTACTCCTGGGCTGCTGGGGTGGTTCAATATCCACAAATCAATCACTGTGATACACCACAGTAATAAAAGAAAGAATAAGAACCATATGATCCTCTCAATAGATGCAGAAAAAGCATTTGACAAAATACAGCATCCTTTCTTGATAAAAACCCTCAATAAAGTAGGAATAGAAGGAACGTACATCAATATCATAAAGGCCATATATGAAAGACCCACAGTTAATATAATCCCCAATGGGGAAAAACTGAGAGCTTTTCACCTAAGGTCAGGAACACAACAGGGATGTCCACTCCCACTGCTGTTGTTCAACATAGTAGTGGAAGTCCTAACCTCAGAATTCAGACAACAAAAAGAAATAAAAGACATCCAAATTGGCAAGGAAGAAGTCAAACTTTCACTCTTCACACACAACATGATACTCCAAATGGAAAACCTGCAACACTTCACAAAAAAATTGCTAGAACTGATACATGAACTCATAAAAGCTGCAGGACATAAAATCAATGCACAGAAGTCTGTTGTATTTCTAAACACCAACAATGAAGCAACAGAAAGATAAATCAAGAAATCAATCCCATTTACAATTACATGAAAAACCATAAGATACCTAGGAATAAACCTAACCAAAGAAGTAAAAGATCTGTATGGTTAAAACTATAGAGCACTTATAAATGAAATTGAAGAAGACACAAAAAAATGCTAAAGCATTCCATGTTCATGGATTGCAAGAACAAATATTGTAAAAATGTCTATACTACCCAAAGCAATCTACACATCCAATGCAATCCCTATCAAAATAACATCAGTAATTTTCACAGAGCTAAAACAAACATTCTAAAATTTGTATGGAGGGAACTAGAAGGTATTATGCTGAGTGAAATAATTCAGTCAGAGAAGGACAGATAGCATATATTTTCACTCATAGGTGGATCTTGAGAAACTTAACAGAAGACCATGGGAGAAGGGAAGGGGAAAAAATAGTTACAAACAGAGAGGGAGGGAGACAAACCATAAAAGACTCTTAAATACAGAGAACAAACTGAGGGTGAATGGATGGTGGGAGAGAGGGGAAAATGGGTGATGGGCATTGAGGAGGGCACTTGTTGGGATGAGCACTGGGTGTTGTATGTAAGCGATGAACCACAGGAATCTACCCCAAAAACCAGAAGCACACTTTACACACTGTATGTTAGCCAATTTGACAATAAATTATATTAAAAATTTTCTTTGTATGGAACTAGAAAAGACCTCAAATAGCTAATGTAATGTTAAAAAAGAAAATCAAAGCTGGAGGCATCACAATTCTGGACTTCAAGCTGTATTACAAAGCTGTAATCATCAAGATAGTATAGCACTGGCACAAAAACAGGCACATAGATCAACTGAACAGAATAGAGAACCCAGAAATGGACCAACAATTATATGGTCAGCTAATCTTCAACAAACAAGAAAGAATATCCAATGGAAAAAAGATAGTCTCTTCAGCAAATGGTGTTGGGAAAACTGGAGAGTGACATGCAGAAGAATGAACCTGGACCACTTTCTTACACCATAACACAAAAAATAAGTTCACAATGGATGAAGGCCTAAGTGTGAGACAGGAAACCATCAAAATAGAGGAGAACACAGTCAACAACCTCTTTGACCTTGGCCGCAGCAACTTCTTAGTAGATATGTGCCAGAGACAAGGGAAACAAAAGCAAAAATAAACTCTTGGGACTTCATCAAGATAAAAAAAAAATCTGCACAGCAAGGAAAACAATCAACAAAACTAAAAGGCAACCAACCAAATGGGAGATATTTTCTTTTTCTTTTTTTGCGGGGGGAGGGGATGGAGAGAAAATATTTTCAAATGACATGTCAGATAAAGGGTTAGTATCCAAAATCTATAAAGAACTTACCAAATTCAACACCCAAAAATAAAAAATCCAGTGAAGAAACGGGCAGAAGACATGAATAGACACTTTTCCAAAGAAGATATCCAGATGGCTAATACACACATGAAAAGATACACTATCGCTCATCATCAAATCAAAATACAAACACAAAATACAAATCAAAACCATGATGAGATATCACCTCACATCTGTCAGAATGGCTAAAATGAACAACTCAGGGAACAACAGATGTTGGTGAGGATGCAGAGGAAGGAAGGGGAACCTCTTGCACTGTTGGTGGGAATGCAAACTGGTGCAGCCAGTTTACTCTGGAAAACAGTATGGTGGTTCTTCAAAAAGTTAAAAATAGGACCACCATATGACCCAGCAATTACACTGCTAGGTATTTATCCAAAGGATAAAAAAAATAGTGATTCAAGGGGGCACATGCACCCCAATGTTTATAGCAGCAGTATCCACAGTAGCCAAAATATGGGAAGAAAATAGGGAAAGAGCCTATGTGTATTGACTGACATAATGGATAAAGAAGATGTGAGATATATATGCGATGGAATATTACTCAACCATCAAAAAGAATGACATCTTGCCATTTGGAATGACATGGATGGTACTATGCTAAGTGAAATAAGTCTGTCAGAGAAAGACAAATACCATATGATTTCACTCATATGTGAAATTTAAGAAACAAAACACATAAACATAGGGGAAGGGGATAAAAAGTAAAATAACATAAAAACAGGGAAGCAAACCATAAGACACTAATAACTATAGGGAACAAACTGAGGGTTTCTGGAGGGGAGGTGGATGGGGTGATAGGGTAAATGTGTGATGGGCATTAAGGAAGGCACTTGTTGTAATGAACACTGGGTATTATATGCAAGTGATGAATCACTAAATTCTACCCCTGAAGCTAATACTGTAGTATATGTTAAGTAACTTGAAATTTTTAATATGAAATTTATTGTCAAATTGGTTTCCATACAACACCCCATGCTCATCCTAACAGGTGCCCTCCTCAATACCCATCACCCACTTTCCCCTCCCTCCCACCCCCCATCAACCCTGTTTATTCTCAGTTTTTAATAGTCTTTTATGGTTTGCCTCCTTCCCTCTCTGTAACTTTTTCCCCCCTCCCCTCCACCATGGTCTTCTGTTAAGTTTCTCAGGATCCACATAACAGTTAAAATATATGGTATCTGTCTTTCTCTCTATGACTTATTTCACTTAGCATAACACTCTCCAGTTCCATCCACATTGCTACAAAAGGCCATATTTCATTCTTTCTCATTGCCAAGGTAACTTGAATTTAAATAGAATCATGAAAGACAAAACAAGATTTTAATGTTCCCTTTCTGTAAAGAAAACAAGACTTAAAAAATAAATATATTGGCTAAGATCATGTAGTCAATCAGCAACTAAATCTGTTCATATCCAAGACAATTCTTGTAACCATCCTACTTATACAGCAGCCCACATAACCAATGAACTTGAACTTTTGACGTACAAGGAAATTATGGAGGAAAATATTTTTTATTTAAAAAATAATTTTGGGGGTGCTTGGGTGGTTCAGTTGGTTAAGCATCTGACTTCGGCTCAGGTCATGATCGTATAGCTCATGAGTTGAAGCCCCACATCAGGCTCTGTGCTGACAGCTCAGAGCCTGGATCCTGCTTTGGATTCTGTGTCTCCCTCTCTCTCTCTCTGCCCCTCCCCTGCTCGTGCTCTGTCTCTCTCTCTCTGTCAAAAATAAATAAACATTTTAAAAAATCTGGAGGAGGGGCGCCTGAATGGCTCAGCTGGTTAAGCATCCGACTTTGGCTCAGGTCATGCTCTTGCCGTTCATGAGTTTGAGTCCCATGTTGGGCTCTGTGCTGACCACTCGGAGCCTGGAGCCTACTTTGCATTCTGTGTCTCCCTCTCTCTCTACCCCTCTCTGCTCACACTCTGTCTCTCTCTGGATTGGCTTTTGGGTTGACTTTGAAATCTTTGAACTGTTGAAGTAAAACATGTACCTCTAGCTATTACTTCATTACAATTTTAAATAAGAAATCAAGTGAAAGGAAAACAAAGACAGTAAAAAAACGAAGCGTTATTTAATTTGTCAATGTACAAATATTTTCACTAACATGCTTGAAACATAGTTATACAGTATTGAATCTTCTATCAGAATAAAATAAGGATTTGACTGACAAACCAAAAATAAAAATAAATAAAAAGGAAACACACTAAAAGATCCCATTACTAATAAATGTAGACATCTGAACTTGTGAATTTAAACTACTAAACTTGAATTTACCTGTAACTTTTTGGTAATATATGTTTTATTGAACAAATTACAATTTGCAACCTCAGTGGAAAAAGCAGTGATACTAAATTTATAAGATTTGTTTTACGATTAGGGAATGCTATGCCTTCAGGAGAACCTAGGTGGTTCTTGATTTTGGCTCAGGTCATGATATCACAGTTTGAGGGATTGAGCGCCTCACCAGGCTCCCCACTGACAGTGCAGAGCCTGCTTGGGATTCTCTCTCCCCCGTCTCTCTGTTCCTCCCCTGGTCACTCTCTGTTTCAAAAGAAAAAAGAAAGAAAAAAAAAAGAAAATGCTATGCAAAATGCTATGCCTTGATAATTTTCAAACTATCATTGTATTATCTCAAAATAACAACATACAAATATGCATAGCATTTTTATATTGTTTTAATTCTAATCCCTGTATAGTTAACATACACTGTTACATTACTTTCAGCTGTACAATATAGTGATCCAACACTTCCACACATCACAGGCTGCTTATCATGACAAGCACACTGCTTAATCCCCATCACCTATTTCACCCATCCCCCTGACTACCTCCCCTCTATTTGTTCTCTGTAGTTAAGAGTTTGTCTCTTGGTTTATCTCTCTCTCTTTTTTTCCCTTTAATTGTTTGTTTTATTTTTTAAATTCCACGTATGAGTGAAATCATACTGCATTCGTCTCTCTCTGACATTTCACTTACCATTATGTTCTCTAGCTCCATGCATGTCATTGTAAACGGCAAGATTTCTTTCTTTTTGATGGTTGAGTAATATTCCATTGTATAAATATATCACCTCTTCTTTATCCATTCATCTCTTGGACACTTGGGCCACTTCCATAATTTGGCTATTGTAAATAATGCTGCAATAGAGATAGGGGTGTATTTATCCCTTTGAATTTGTGTTTTTGTTTTTGTTTTTGTTTTTGTTTTTTTTTTGATAAATACCCAGTAGTGAAATTACTGGATCCTAGCTCTATTTTTAACTTTTGAGGAAACACCACACTGTTTTCCAGCATGGCTTCACCAGTCTGCATTCCCACAAACAGTGCATAAGTTTTCTTTTTTCTTCACCTCTTCACCACACCTGTTGGTTTTTTTGTGTGTATTTTTTATTTTAGCCATTCTCCTAAGTATGAAGTGATATCTCATTGTAGTTTGGATTTGCATTTCCTTGATGATGAGTGATGTTGAGCATGTTTTCATGCGTCTGTTAGCCATATATATATCTTCTTTGGAGAAATGTTGATTCATGTCTTCTGCCCATTTTTAAATTGGATTATTTGTTTTTTGGGTGATGAGTTGTATGAGTTCTTTATATATTTTGGATATGTTATTTGCAAATATCTTCTCTCATTCACTAGTTGCCTTTTACTTTTGTTAATTGTTTAATTTGCTGTGCAAAAGCTTTTTATTTTGATGGAGTCCCAAGAGTTCATTTTGCTTTTGTTTTCCTTGCCTCAGTAGACATATCTAGAAAAATGTTGCTATGGCTGATATCAAAGAAATTACTGCCTGTGTTCTCTTCTAGAAATTTTATGGTTTTAGGCCTCACATTGAGGTATTTAATTCATTTTTAATTTATTTTTTTGTGTGGTGTAATAAAGTGGTCCAGTTTCATTCTTTTGCATGTAGCTGTCCAGTTTTCCTAAGTTGAAGAGACTCTTTTTCCCATTGGATATCCATTTCTCTTTTGTCGAAGATAATTGACCATATAATTGTAGGTTTATTTCTGGATTTTCTATTCTGCTCCATTGATCTATGTGTCTATTTTTGTGCTAGTACCATACTGATTTGATTACTACAGGTTTGTAGTATAACTTGAAGTCTGGAATTGTGATACCTCCAGCTTTGTTTTTCTTTTTCAAGATTGCTTTGGCTAGTTGAGGCCTTTTGTGGTCCCATACAAATTTTAAGATTGTTCTAGTTCTGTGAAAAATCCTACTGTTTTTTTCTGTGTGTGTTGTGTGTTTTTTTCTTTGTTTTTTTTTTTTAATTTTTTAATGTTTATTTATTTTTGAGAGAGAGAGAGAGGCAGACTACAAGTGGGAGAGGGGCAGAGCGAGAGGGAGACACAGGATCTGAAGCAGGCTCCAGGCTCTGAGCTGTCAGCACAGAGCCTGACACAGGCTCTCATGAACCTGTGACTCATGAACCATGAGACACTCAACCCATTGAGCTGCCCAGATGCCCCTGTTTATTTTTAGAGAGAGAGAAAGAATGGGGGAGAGGGACAGAGAGAGAGAGAGAGAGAGAGAGAGAGAGAGAGAGAGAGAGAATTTTAAGCATGTTCCATGCTCAGTGCAGAGCCTAATGTGGGGCTCTATTCCATAATTCTGGGATCATGACCTGAGCCTAAATCAAGAATCAGACACTCAATCAACTGAGCCACCCAGGTGCCCTGCTACTGGTATTTTGATAGGGACTGCATTAAATATGTAAATTGCTTTGGGTGGCATAGACATTTTAACAATGTTTGTTATTCCAATCTATAAGCATAGACTGTCTTTCCATTTCTTTTTGTTATCTTCCATTTCATCAGTTCTTTTGTATTCAGAGTACAGGTCTTTGGTTAAGTTCATTCCTAGATACTTTATTATTTTTGGTGCAGTTGTAAATGGGATTGTTTTCTTAATTTCTCTTTCTGCTGCTTCATTGTTAATGTATAGAAATGCAATAGGTTTCTGCATGCTGATTTTTTATACTGTGACTTTACTAAATTCATTTGTCAGTTCTAGTAGTTTCTTGGTGGAGTCTTTAGGGTTTTCTATATATAGTATCATGTTATCTGTCATAGTGAAAGTTTTGCTTCTTCTTTACTAATTGGGATGCCTTTCATTTCTTTTTGTTGTCCAATTGCTGTGGCTAGTACTTCCAGCACTATGTTTTTATTTTTTTTAATTAAAAAAAATTTAACATTTATTTATTTTTGAGACAGAGAGAGACAGAGCATGAGCAGGGGAGGGTCAGAGAGAGAGGGAGACACAGAATCCGAAACAGGCTCCAGGCTCTGAGCTGTCAGCCCAGAGCCCGATGCAGGGCTCGAACTCACGGACTGCGAGATCATGACCTGAGCCAAGTCGGATGCCCAACCCACTGAGCCACCCAGGCGCCCCACACTGTGTTGAATAAAAGTGGTGACAATGGACATCCTTGTCTTGTTCCTGATCCTAGGGGAAAGGCTTTCAGTTTTTCAACACTGAGTATGATGTTTGCTGTGGGTTTTTCATATATTTCATTATTACGTTGAGGTATGTTCCCTCCAAACCTACTTTGTTGAGGGGTTTTATCATGAATAGATGGATGTTGTATTTTATCAAATGTTTTTTCTGCATCTATTGAAGTGATCATATAGTTTTTTATCCTTTCTCTTATTGATGTGATGTATCATGTTGATTGATTTGCAAATATTGAATCACACTTGCATTCTGGAACTAAATCCCACTTGATTATGGTGAATCGTTTTTTAAATGTATTGTTGGATTTAGTTTGCTAGTATTTTGTTCTATGTATCTATGTTCATCAGGGATATTGGCCTGTAGTCCTCTCTTTTTGTGGTGTCTTTGTGTGGTTTTGGTATCAGGGTAACGATGGCTTCATAGAATGAATTTGGAAGTTTTCTTTCCTTTTCTATTTTTTTGGAAATAGTTTGAGATGAATAGGAATTAACTCTTATTTATTTACTTACTTATTTAAAGAATTGATGTTTATTTTTGAGGGAAAGAGAGAGAGACCGAGACAGAGGGGACAGAGGAGCTGAAGCAGGCTCTGGGCTGACAGGAGAAAGACCCATGCGGGGCTTGAATTCACAAATCATGAGCTTACGTCAGACTCACCAACTAAGCCACCCAGGTGCCCCAGAATTAACTCTTTTTTAAATATTGCTAGAATCTGCCTGTGAAACTTTCTGCTCCTGGACTTTTATTTGTTGGGAGTTTTTTGATTACTAATTCAACTATTGCTGGTAAATGGTCTGTTTAAATTTTCTATTTCTTCCTGCTTCAGTTTTGTAGTGCTACCAATACACTCATGAAGTGCATGCAACCTCATGGAATGGGTACTGTTATCACCCTCATTTTTACAGATGAGGAAACTGAGACCCAAAAGAGTTAAGGAACTTGTGCCAGGTCACTCTGAGCTCAAACCAGAAACCAAAAATACTAGTTTCACAATCCGTGTTCTTAGATGACATGCTGTAAGGCCTCTCTATGTTCCTTTCATCCTCAGATGTAACATGAATCATTTGGAAGTAAATGTGGAGTTTGTAACATCCTTTTCTTTGAAATAATATAAAATATACACCTGTGACCTAAGCAAGAAACTGGTGAATGGGGCACTTTTTCTCCTGAAAGAAAATGGTGTACAAACCTGGGAAGTATGCTTCACATATAAGTTGCTGTTTCCAAGCAAATTTTTGTCAACCTGGAATATTCTAAAACAAGCAGGTGCACAGATAAAGTGGGTTAACTTTCCATAGGGTTTTCCCTAGGTTAAATAAGGCACTTCCACCTTTATTATTTCATACTGATGCTGTCTTTGCTGTACTTTCACGAGATGCTCCGTCAAGAAGGATGCATTCTTTGACAGGGGATGGAAGAGAAAAGACTATTAAAACAGAAATTCTTATTACTCCTGCTACCTCACTCTACAATGTATCTATATGAATATAGATATATTGTATATTTAGTATATGTAACATCTTAACATATACTAAAATTGCCAGTTTGTTATACTCCATTTAGCCCATAAAAGGATTTTATATGAAGCAAGGGGCCCTACTCTGTGTATATGATCCTAAATTAGAAAAAATTTTGAGATATCCCTTTATTTGCACCCTAGAACTTTCTACACCCCAGAAAAATACACCATAATAATATGGGGGCTAGGAAAAAGAGGTGGTTAGTCATTAAGGGGGAGTTAGAAAAGTCTAACTAGCCTGATGCTCTGACCACAAAGGTCTTCTCAGACAAATCAATTTAGGCAAAAGATGATATGATAAATGATCCCTGTACAATATCCCATGCCTGCATAATATTCTTTAGAAAGTCTTTATGTACTTCCAGGGGTATGGAAGTACTCCATTTGAAGATCATTGTACTTGGGGCACATGGGTGGCTCAGTCGGTTAAGCATCTGACTCTTGATTTTGACTCATGTCATGATCTTAGCGTTCGTGAAATTGAGCCCTGCCTCAGGCTCCACGCTGTCAGTGCAGAGCCTGCTTGGGATTCTCTCTCTCCCTCTTTCTGTACCCTCCCCCCACACACACCACTACTTCAAAATAAATAAATAAACTTTAAAATTTTTTAAAAATAAAGATCTTTGTGCCAGACCAACAGTACAAAAGCATGAGATCTAGAAGGGGCAGCACTAATTCTGTCCACTTCCTAGACTCTTCTTGGGTCAAACATGCTTGGTGAGCTGTGGCTTTGTCAAGTTAAAACATGTGTAGTCCATGTAAGTGTATTCCATGATGAAAGCTGCCTGATGATGCTTCCAAACTCTACATACACACCCTATCCAGTTGCTGAGAGTAGTAAGATATTCACAGCATAACCATGTGAATTAATCACAAGCTAAATTGCTTACCATGTTTTTTTGCCTTTCCATCTTTCTCCATGTTGAAGTGTCCATCACTGAGTCATTTGTTGTCTATCTTTGGAAATCAAAATTTTTATTTCAACTATATGCCTGGTAATATTTTAATAGCTTTATTGAGATAGAACATACATACCATATAGTTCACTTGTTTAAAATAGGTAAGTCAATGATTTTTATTATATTTACAGAGCTGTAATTGGTGAGCCCTTACAACTGCAGATTCAAATCTTTCTTCTCTTTCTTCTCTGTTCATTTCCTTCTCAACCATTTATTTGTTTCTTTTTCCTTTGTTTTGAACCTTATTACTTGCATGTTAGTCTTCCTAAATCTATTCTCTAAGTGTCTTCTATTATCTGGATGGTTTTCATTTCTTTATTGTTGTGTATAATTGAGTTATTTTTCCCACTTGTTCTTCCAGGTTACTGATTTTATTCCCAACAGTGGCCAGTCTCTTTCCATTTGTCCATTACAATTTTAAACTTGAAAATCCATGTTTAGAACTTTTAATTATATAAATGGATTCCCTTGCCTGGTCTCATTTCTTTTTTCTTTCTTTCTTTATTTTTCTTTTCTTTTATTTCTCTCTCTCTTTCTTTCTTTCTTAGTTCTTTTTTTTTTCTTCAGAGGTAGAATTTAGTGATTCATCACTTACACATAACACCCAGTGCTCATCCCAAAAAGTTCCCTCTTTAATGCCCATCACCCATTTAACCAATCCCCCACCATTACTTCCCTCCATCAACCCTCACTTTACTTTCTACATCCAAGGGTCTCTTATGGTTTGTCTCCTCTGTTTTTATCTTATTTTATTTTTCCTTCCTTTCCCCTATGTTCATCTGTTTTTCTTAATTCCACATATGAGTGAAATCATATGACATTTGTCTTTCTCTGATTGCCTGATTTCACTTAGTGTTATCATTTATTTTCTATTCACAGTATGCTTTCTACAGTTCACACCAGTGGGAGGCACCTTTTCAGGGTCCTCAACCCTCCACTTCTCCTTCTGCTGGATCCCTTTACATGAAATGAGGGATCTGCTGGATCCCTTTACATGAGATGATGATATGATGAAGACGACGACAACGATGATGATGGGCCTGCATAGGGCTTAGTGTGGCCTCATTGATTAGGATGAGCTGGTTTGCTGACACTAAAGAAATCCAGTAAGTATTAGAAGGCAGAGCGGTTTCCATTACTATAAGTAGGGGTGAATCTCCCAACAAACTGCTCATTCTCTCTGAGGGCTCTGTCCCAGGTGGGAGTTCTCTCAATGCCTTGTGGATTTGGAGAGACTCAACCTTCCAAAGTAGCTCCCCTATGTCCTCCAAGACCTGTAGAAATAGGTAGGCTTCTTCCTTGCACCCATGAAAGAGATATGTGCCGCCCTTCTGGGAGAGGACTCATGAGACTATCAGGCTTTACCCCAGGTTACTCTGCCATGAGCCTCTAGAAAGGTTAGACCTTAGCCAGAAAGGATAAATCTAGAAAGTCTTTCACTTTTCTGCTTCTGAAAAGAGCACTGTGAAAGAGAAAAGTGTCAACTCGCACCTTCATTCTGAAAAGTAACCCTGGTCTAGGGCAAATTTAAATGCCGTGGAAACTACGACTTTGAGTGAACATGCCCTGCCCCACAGCACATGTAATTGCATCTCTCCACCTCATCATGCTTTGGGTTCCCTATGTGCCATGACATAATCTCTGTGTACCAGAGACCTAATACAGTGAGTCCTTAGAATCCTGGCACCTGCCCTCCCTTCTCATCTCTCCCAATTCAATTCTCCTGTCAATCTGGGTGAGGCTCAGAAACACAGGGGTCCTGCTTGGGGCAATAAAGATTAGAGAAAGGGGACAGGTAAGAATGAGGTCCCTGGATTTTGTTGTGGAGATTTTGAATGCCAGGTGGGTTCTGGCATGGGAGCTTTCTCACAGAACTGGGAAATTCAATTCAGCACTGTAGACATCCACTCATGTGCACACAGGTTCTCTTTGTCATATATTTTTGATGTGTTTATTTCTTAGCTAAATGACAACAGAATCTCCTCCTTCCACAGTCTGTTAAAATCAAGAGAGAGGGAATGTCTTCCTCAAGGCTGTCAGAGACCCAAACAAAGCTGGGAGGGGACTCCTGGGGACAAATGAAAGGACACTGAAGTCTCTGGTCTCCCAGGTCAACTTTCTCCTTGAAAAAAGTGGCACTATGGCTTCAGGGGCCACTCAGGGCCCATTGTATCTCCTTCTCATCTCCATGGCTATTGAGGATACTGGTCTCCTCCAGAACCAGTTAGGCCTCCAACTAGAGCTGTAGTGGACTCCGTGATACCCTTCAGGGTCCATGCCAAGGTTGGGGCCATGGGGACGGTAGACAGCTGTGTCAAAGACGTTTCTCAGAGACAGGGAATATCTCTAGAAAAAGAAGGATGAATCATTTCAGAATTGTATCCCCCTGTTCCAAGCTTTAACCATGGACTCCTTCTGTAATCGTCTTCCCCTACATATCATCTCTCTCACCTAGTATTCCTTCCTCTAGACTTTATTCCTTCTTTCAGCCTTCTTTTTCCACAAGTCAGTAGTTTCCCATTGCACTTTGATTGGCTCTTCCAGTTCTAACTTCTTGCCTTTTTTAAAAATTTTTTAAATGTTTATTTATTTTTTTTAGAAAAAAAGAGAGAGACAGAGTGTGAGTGGGGGGCGAGGCAGAGAGAGAGAGAGAGGGAGACACAGAATCTGAAACAGGCCTTAGGCTCTGAGCTGTCAGCACAGACCCTGATGCAGAGCTCGAACTCAAGAACCATGAGATCATGACCTGAGCTGAGTCAGTTGCTTAACGGACTGAGCCATCCAGGCACCCCTAACTTCCTACTTTTCTTTAGTAACACTCTCCTGATATTTCTTTCCTTCTTACCCACCCCACAACTTGGTGACCCTACTCTTCATATCCCACTCCCTTATGTTCCTGCTACTCCTTCCCCCAGGCACTTTCCTACATATTAGGCACTCACCACACAGAGGAAGAACCCAGCAAAGAATCCCACAGCCACTACAACAGAGACCAGAGTAATGAGGAAGATTTCCCATGGTTTCAGGGACCCACTGGGTGTCACTTCATTCACTGGAGTTGTAGCACTCGTGCCATTGGAAGTTGTGTGTGTTCCAGTTGGAGAATGTGTGCCAAAGCTTCCTGTGGTTGCACTGGATACAATGTTGGCAGCTGTGCTGGTCCCACTGGAAGTCACACTAGATCCAGTGTTGGAGGCTACACTGGTCCTGCTGGAGATCTCACTGGATCCAGGACTGGCAGCTGTGCTTATCCCACTGGAGGTTGTACTGGATCCAGTATTAGCAGGCATGCTGGTCCCACCAGAAGTTGTGCTGGATCCAGTGTTGGAGGCTATATTGGTCCCACCTGAGGCTTCACTGGATCCACTGTTAACAGGTGTACTACTCCCTCTGGAGGTTGTGCTAGATTCAGTATTGGAGGTTATGCCAGACCCACTGGAAGTCACACTGGGTCTAGTTTGTGAGGTTGTACTAGTTCTGCCAGAGGTTGTGTTGGATCCAGTGTTGACAGGTATGCTGGTCCCTACAGAGGGTGTGCTAGTTTCGGTATTGGAGGTTGTGCTGGAACTACTGTAGGTCACACTGGACTCAGTGCTGGAGGCTGTACTCGTCCCACCAGATGTTGTGATGGATCCAGTGTTGACAGGTGTGCTGGTCCCTCCAGATGTTGTGCTAGATTCAGTATTGGAGGTTGTGTTGGAACCACTGGAGGTCACACTGGATTCAGTGTTGGAAGCTGTACTGGTCCCATCAGATGTTGTGCTGGATCCAGTATTGACAGCTATGCTGGTCCCTCCAGAGGTTGTGCTGGATCTAGTACTGGAGGCTATATTGGTTCCACTAGAAGTCACACTAGATCCAGTGTTGAAGACTATACTGGTCCCACCAGATGTTGTGCTCGATCCAGTATTAGCGACTGTGCTGTTCCCTCCAGAGGTTGTGCTGGATACAGTACTAGAGGCTATACTTGTTCCACTAGAAATCACACTAGATCCAGTGTTGGAGATTGTACTGGTTCCACCAGAGGCTGTGCTGGATTTAGTGCTGGAGGTTATACTGGTCCCACCAGAAGTTGTGCCTGATGTGCTAAACGCACTGGGTGTTACGCCTGCTGATAATAATAAATGATGACAAACATATACATTGAGCATAAATACTTTCTGTTCAATGCTTGGTTAAATTCATTACATGGATAATTCTCTTTGATGCTCACTAACAGCCCTATGAACTAGATACTATTGTTATCAACAGCTAAGAAGAAGAAATTGAGGCTTAGAAATGTTGACATTTGCTCATGTTTATACAGAGTAGTAGAGCAGGAATTTGTACCCAGGCTATTGGATCTGCACTTTCAGCCACAATGCTAAATTGCCCTCCCCACCCATCCCCAACACCAAGATTACATAACCTAGTTTCACTGGCAGTAAGCTTATTCCATATGCTGCTATATAAGATCCAATACAGATAAGAAGTATTATAAAGGAATTGCAAAAGCCAGGTGAAACTAGTATATATTAATTCATTTAAAATAGTATTGCTCCTTTCCTAGAAAATATTTTTTAGTGTTATTCAGAAAATATCTACATCAAAATTGTCTGAGTAGCTTGTTAATAATAAAGATTCCTAGGCATACCACTCCAGATTAAATGAATCAGAGTTTGAGATGGGACCTTTCAATGAGGGGCTGGGTGATTCCATATGCATTAAATTTCCAGGGATTCCTGATCTCTATACCAGAGGCTGGAGAAAAATATGTTATATGTAGTTTAAACATATAAGATCTCCCAGGATTAATGGCTATAATGTATAGCACATCTTTTCAACCTTGGGTAAACTGACTGAGTTAAAGTTGTATCTATTTATTTCCACTCACAACACTGAAGGACAAAGATACACAACCTCTTCCAGATAACCAAAATTAATCTGTGACTCATTTACCACTAACTGGAACATGGGTACCTATCACCTCATTCCACACATGTGTATTTTTTCCTCAGGTTTATTTGAACTAACATAGGATTAGACTTTTATGGGGGAAGCCCCTCCCCCATATCAGCAATATGGTACAAATTGGGGTTAAGATCAGAATCTTGAGTAAAACTTAAAAGAAACTGAGATGACCAAGACTAGGAATGACACAACAGTTAACTCTTCCTGTTCTTAGTATTTAACTCCCCAGCCACCCACAGATTACCATTTTATAAATGCAGAAGTGGAGGCACAGAGAAGTTAAATGACTCACCCAAAGTACACAGGTAACATTGGAGCCATGATCTACACACAGGTAATCTGAGACCAGGGTCTACAGTTTTAATCCCTGGGTTCTAACTGCCTCCTGGGTGATACCTAATTATATTGAAGTGATTGGGGTAAAACAATTGATCCTCATTCTATGGAAGAGAACCAGAGCTAGTCCTAGCAGTGGTCAGCATCTCCCAAAACACCTAAAAGGTTCTCAGATCACCCAGTTTTAAAAGAAATCACTTACCAGTTTCTAAAAGTAGGAGATGCAATAGTAGCCAACACTTAAGGATAATGTGTCCTTTGTACATCTTGATCTGTCTTGTTGTGGTTGGAAGGTAAGATACCCAAATCCCAGTTGTGGCCAAGATCTAGAAGGCAAAGAACAGGATTCTTGAGAAAGGAGAGTTCAAGGTGAAGAGGTAAAAGCTAGAGTTTCCAGAAACTTGGGTCTCTTAAGTACTTGTTCTTTGGAAGAACTTTGAGCCTAGTGGGCAGAAGACTGGATGCTTGGGTTCCTTAAGCTTCTTCCATGCAATGTTCTTGCCTCTTTCTTTATTGTGGATGAGCTTCAAGGACCTTTATAGTTTCATATGTGTTGGGGAGGAGTAGGAAAGATGACTTATTCCTCTGCCAACTGTGAGAAATTAAACAATACTGAGCCTGAGAAGGAATAGACTAGGGGTCAAGAGGAAGGTGAGAAAGGAGAATGACATGATCACACTAGGCAGGGCACTGGACTGGCTGGGTCATAGCAGGAAGTAGACTAATATAAAGTGATTAAGTTTGTCAGAGTGGAAGGGACCTACCCTCTAAGGCAGAGATGGGGCCAGAAACCTGTTCTACTGCAAGACTTTGTTTCCTGGCCAAGAAGTTCTGTGTGTCTGCTTTGGCAAGGAAATAGCCCTAATGAAGTGAGTTAAGGGGGTGGTACCCCAAATTTCTGAATCAAATGGAAATATGAGACTCAAATATGAGACCTAGCAGGAACTAGGTATCTGGGCTTCTGGGTTAAAAACAGAAGACAGATGGAGCATTACTGGGTATGCAGTAAGCACTCAACTGTGCACACTGAATGAACAGGGAAAGAGAGATCCAGGGGCTGATGAAGCCATATTTGGGGTCTCTGGAGCATTAAGGCTGAGGGCATGAAGAGTGTAAAATGTGCAGAACAAGCCCCTCATCAGGCTCATAGCAGGTGAAGGGGTGGTATAATTTCCCTCTCTGATCCTCCACCATAGAAGTTCCCCTCTTGTTTGTTTTCAGAGGAATCTGTAGGATTTTCTCTGCCCTGGAATCCTTCAGATGTTCCTTCTCCTTAGCCTAATGAAGTATCTCTCAGTAGGATATACCACAAACACCAATTAGGAGACTTCAAGTCTGTTGAGGGAGTGAGATATATAGTCCAAATTCTCTAGAAACTTCATATTGGTCTGAACACAGATGTAACAGCAAAGGACACACAGTCCCCTAAATGAATAGGACTGAACAGACCCAAATAAGCAGAGAGTTTTGGGGGTTCATGGGAAAGGCATCTTGTGGCCAAGGTGAAGGAGATGGATTGATGGGAGTTTCAGCGCACAGTCTGTGTGACCAAGTCAGCTGTCTTCATTCCCATTTTATTTTATTTTTATTTTTATTTTTAAAAATAAAGAGAATGAGCAGGGGAGGGGCAAATAAAGAGGGAGATGCAGAACCTGAAGCAGGCTCCAGGTTCTGAGCTGTCATCACAGAGTACGTTGTGGGGCTCAAACCCACGAACCATGAGATCATGACCTAAGCCAAATTTGGACGCTTAACTGACTGAGCCACCCAGGCACCCTTCATTCCCATTAATGAGAAACTTTGTGGAAGAAGCAACATCTCAGTTTATTTGTAGGTGAACAAATATCCCTGACACATAAGACCTGTTTGAAAGAAGCAGGAAGTGGCTGAAGATGTGAAGGAGTGAGTCAAGAGGGGACAAAGTGGGCTGGAAAAGGCTGATGCAGATCAACCTAGCAGCTGGGATGGGCAGTTCCTGAGGCTGAAGTGTGAGGAATTGCTCAATAACAGGGAAGGCTTTAGACACCTAGCAATCCCATAATCCCATTCTATGGCTGAGAGGCCAATAGCACTCTAAGAATTCCTTTTCTTTCCCCTCTAGACTTATTTGGAGGCAAAGGTCCTGAATTCAAGTCCAGATTCCACCCCTTAGACATAATCCTAAAATTTTTTTGCATGCATACTTATCAGAATATATATATAATTAGTGTCTTTAGTCTCTTTCAAAACAATAGAAGAATCTTGGAATTCTATTACCCAGTTCCCAACTCATATCCTAATGTTACCAAGTCTTTTAGATCTGTCTTAATTTTTAACTTCATCAGAGATTATTGTTTACACACCTCCAGCCAAACATAGTCATACATCTAAAGTAAGCTGAAAGAGAGACTGGAGAATATAGTGACTAGCAGAGTGGGCTTGTGATCAACTAAAACTTGAGAATATTATCATTAAAGATGGAGAATGAATATTAGTGGACAACCATAAAGCCATGACATACATTTAAACCTACCTACTTTATTTTTATTTATTTATTTTATATAGTTTCTGTATCCCTGGAGCTTTCATTCTGTTTTGTTTGTTTTGTTTTTTTAATATAATTTATTGTCAAACTGGCTTGCATTCAACACCCAATGCTCATCCCAAGTGCCCTCCTCAATGCCCATCACCCACTTTCCCTTCTCCCCACTCCCCCATCAACCTTCAGTTTGTTCTCTGTATTTAAGAGTCTCTTATGGTTTGCCTCTCTCCCTGTTTGTAACTATTTTCTCCCCCTTTCTTCCCCCATGGTCTTCTGTTAAGTTTCTCAAGATCCACATATGAGTGAAAACATATGATATCTGTCTTTCTCTGACTGACTTATTGTACTTAGCATAATACCCTCCAGTTTCATCCATGTTGCTGCAAATGGCATGATTTCATTCTTTTTCATTGCCAGGTAATATTTCATTTATATATAAACCACATCTTCTTTATTCATTCATCAGTTGATGGACATTTAGGCTCTTTCCACAACTTGGCTATTGTTGAAAGTGCTGCTATAAACATTGGGGTACATGTGCCCCTGTGCATCAGCATTCCTGTATCCCTTGGGTAAATTCCTAGCAGTGCTATTGCTGGGTCATAAGGCAGCTCTATTTTTAATTTTTTGAGGAACCTCCACACCGTTTTCCAGAGTGACTGCACCAGTTTGTGTTCCCACCAACAGTGCAAGAGGGTTCCCATTTGTCCACATCCTTGCCAGCATCTATAGTTTCCTGATTTGTTCATTTTAGCCATTCTGACCAGTGTGAATAAACCTACTAGCTTTATATTCTGTATTTATGAATTCTAATACCTTTAGTTTTTGTGGATCTGATCTTGCTGTCTATTTTGTGTTGTTTCTTGCTGGCTTTCACTGATGGTTTCTGACATCATTGTACTTGAGATTTATGACTGAATTTGTTTTTCTTGCAAAGGTATCTGTAGAAGTACTTTGAAGCCTAAGATGAGGGCTTGACCTTCCATAGAGAATTTGCATGTTTTGGCCAAATTAAATTATAGGCTTCAAGTCTTTTGAATAACCCATGATTTGGAACTACAAGCCATGTAAAGTATGTGGTTACAAGTTATTTCTCCAGAGATACTTCCCCCATGCCAAGTTTAGAGATAGGCAATTTTGTTTGCATTTCCTGAGAGGAAGAGTGGGTTTATTTTTAGCTTACACTCCCTGAAGGTTGCAGGCTTATGTGAGGGTCTACTGTGAGAGTCCTCACCTGGGCTAGTCAGTCGGACTGTGGCTGTGCTACCAGAAAAGTTCACTGGGTTTGGCTAACGTTGGCTTCAGTGCTCCTCTTACCTTCTTGGGCTCCTACCTTAGCTTAGCCTTTAATTCTAGCATTCCTTACTTTCCCGCCAACTCACTGGTTCATTTAAGATGATTTTTAGTCCACCATTTTAAGTTCTTCAAGGTATTTTAAGTCAACACACTTAGTCCATTACAGAAACAGAAATTTAAGTTCTCACTGGATTTTTTTTTGAGAAATAAATGATAGTGTATTTAAAGGCACTAGGATGGTGTTTGGCACATAGTAAGCATGAAATTATAAAGGACAGAGGGAAAACAAAAAAGAAAACATAAAAACATATATGTAGTAGCCAGCGTATTTTAGGATTTTAATTTGTAGCACATCCCAGTGATTTTCTCCTTACTTGTCACATGGCATTTGGAAGAGACAAAGAAGTAGAAAAGAAGAATCTTCCCAAAGATGAAGGAGACCTGGAAAATAATAGGTGGCTCTAAGATGGTTTCTGTCACCTAGTTTTCATGATGTTGAAGCTACAAATCTAGACAGATATTAACTACACTTATTGTGGTGATCATCTCTCAACGTATACAAATATCAGATCATTATTTTGTACACCTGAAACCACTATCATGTTCTATGTCAATTATACCTCAACTAAGAAAGAAAGAAAAAGAAAGAGAGAGGGAAGAAAGAAAGAAAGAAAGAGGGAGGGAGGAAAGAAGGGAGGGAGGGAGGGAGAAAGAGAGAGAGTTGGGGGGCCTGCGTGCCTCAGTTAAGTGTCTGACTTGATTTCGGCTCAGGTCATGATCTCAAAGTGGATAGATCAAGCCTGGAGTTAGGCTTTGCACTGGGCCTGGAGCCTGCTTAAGAGTCTCTCTCCTTCTCCCTCTCTCTCTACCCCTCCTCTGACTCACACTCACTCTGTCTCTAAAATAAAATTAAAAAGGAAGGAAGGAAGGACATCAGTTCAGTGAAGATCAGGCTGCTAGCAGGTGCTTGCAGAATGCCTCTTGTGCCATGAGGGAGGGGGAAAAAAAGGTTAGAGACGGAGGGAGCCAAAACATAAGAGACTCTTAAAAACCGAGAACAAACTGAGGGTTGATGGGGGATGGGAGGGAGTGGAGGGTGGGTGATGGGCATTGAGGAAGGCACCTGTTGGGATGAGCACTGGGTGTTATATGGAAAACAATTTGACAATAAATTTCATATTAAAAAAAAAAAAGAATGCCTCTTGTGTACCTTTCACCAGTCAACTCCATGGTCGGGATTCAACCCTGGTATAGAGAGTGACTTCCCACTGCTTTTGGAATCTGCCTCTGCAACCAGCCACAAAAACCATTTCCACAGCTGGAGTCAATGACACAAGATCAACTGACATAGTTTTACCAAGATATCCTCGATATGATCTCATTTTTCAATGAAGGAGAGGTCTCTGGTGTGAAAACCTTGCTTTCAGCATCTAGTATGATAGGTGTTTTTATTTTTTTTTCTTTTTTTTTTTTTTTTGGTGGAAGTCTTAGAAATTAACTCAACAGTAGGTTTTAACCTGTGTTGTTTCTGTCCTCTTAGGCTGCTGGTTTAAGCATACAATGAAAGGACTGCCATTTTCCTCTGAGACATATTGCTATTAGTGTTTTTTAAATTTTTGCTTTTATTACAAAATGATTCAATAGATTTACCTTCCTCCGACTTAGAAAAAACAAAAACAAAAACAAATGAAGAATGCCATGCGATTACAAATCCTCTGGGGAGATTTTTCACCCCTGCCCCTCTACTCAATGTTCAATTTCAAGGTAGACATTCTTCTCAGTCCCCAGTGTGCACCATGGGCAAGGTCCTTTTATTCTAGTTTAACCATATTCTAGCCTTTAACCATTAATATCTCAGCTTTATTTAGGGTCTCCTATTAGACTCCACTCTTTGTTCAGGCCTTGGACTTTGTCTCCTGTACCCTACCTGCTAAGAAGCTGTGAGAAGATAAATTTATGTTAACCAGATTTGGCAGATACCCTCAATGCAAAGGCTGGTTCAGAGCTCTCTTTGAGCCTCTGTCAGTCTCTGCTTTCTCCCCATTGTTGATCTAAATACTACCATCTACCTAATTGATAGAGCTACAAATATTTTTTTCTATATTAACTGGCAATTTTTGTTGCTTTTGTTAAGAGGAGTGGTTAACATACTTTATTCACTATATTCCCAGAAAAGTGGAAGTTTTCAAAAGATTGTTTTGAGATTACAAATTTCACAATCATATATGATAATGCATTTAAAGTCAGTACAATGCTTAGCACGTAGTAAGCACTCAGTAACAAAGGAGAAAGGGGGAAAGAATGTCCAAACAGCAAACAACTGATCTGGTTACCACAAATATTATGAGGTTTTTTTTTTTTAATGTTTGTTTTTGAGAGAGCATGAGTGGGGAGGGGCAGAGAGAGATGTAGGGGAGAAAGAGACTCCCAAGCAGGCTTCATGCTGTCATCATGGTGCCCGAAATGGGACTCAATCCCAGGAACTGTGAGATCATGACCTGAGCTGAAATAGACACTTTCATTTAGCATAATACCCTCCAGTTCCATCCACGTAGTTATGCTAAGTGAAATTAGTCAGTCAGAGAGAGACACAAATAATATGACTTCACTCATATGAGGACTTTAAGACACAAAACAGATGAACATAAGTGAAGGAAAACAAAAATAATATAAAAACAGGGAGGGGGACAAAACAGAAGAGACTCATAAATATGGAGAACAAACTGAGGGTTACTGGAGGGGTTGTGGGAGGGGGGTTGGGCTAAATGGGTAAGGGGCATTAAGGGATCTATTCTTGAAATCATTGTTGCACTATATGCTAATTTGGATGTAAATTTTAAAAAATAAAAAATAAAATTAAAAAAAAGACGTTTAACCAACTGAGCCACGCAGGTGCCTCGAGGTTTTGTTTTGTTTTGTTTTGTTTTGTTTTGTTTTGTTTTGTTTTTTTAAGCCGTAATAATACTATTCTTTCTCTTACTGGTTGCATTGCATCCCAAGGAAACAAAAGTAGAAATCCAAAGCTGAAAGCACATAGATTATTATCACTTGCTCATCAGGAGATCAAAGAGAAATTGTTCTGAGATTGTGACCTCCTAAGAGTTTCTGAACTATGGTTAAGCCCAGGGAATATTTTCACTTGAGCTCACATGTAAACTTCAGAAAGCTGCAGGTCTCCTCTAGAATCTTTCTCTATTTTTCTGGCTGGCCTGTTGGTTAAGCTCTTTGTGATCTTTTCTCTGGTTCTTTTTCTTGACCTTGCTCATGACCATCTCAAAGGCCAATTTCCTGAAGACTTTTTGGAAATACGTCCTGACCCATTTTATCGTCACTGCCTTCTTTTTCATGATTGCTTTTTTCCCCAATATTTTCTTTCCTAGAATATCTTCCATTGTTCAGTCTTTGTCCATACTCCCCTTGTCATCCATGGCTTCCTTGTCTTCCTCCTCTGTGATCCATTTCATGGCTCTTGTTATGGCTTCCTCCATGTCCATGACTTCTGCCGTGATTCATGACATAACCACTGTCATAGGTGTGGCTCAATTCATGGTCCACATCATGGCCCACTCCATGTCCAAATCCATGTTCTCCCCCATGAACCAGTTTATTTTCCCAATTATGGAACATCCCAGAGCTCAGTCCTGAGTCCAGGTCTGGACCAAGGCCAATTCTGTAATTATGGAGGTATTAAATGCCTCTCTTTATCAGAGGAAAAGAAAAGTCCTTCTAAAAGAGAAAAAACATATATTACTAGAATTAAATATTTTCCTTTGATATAACTAAACCTTCTTAGATTGTAAAAAATCACAAATTTTAACTTTCTGTCTGTTTTCTCTCTTATGCTTTTTTTTGTAGGTGTGATATTGCTGGTTCTCTTCTTATTGTTTATTTACTCACTCTTCTGAGAAAACAGCCTTCCAATTATTGCACTTACATAGTCTGTATGTAAATGTTATGACCTTGCCCTGTACTTTGGTAAGGTTATATGCCACTAAATTCTCAAGACAAGGGTAAATCCACATCCTGTACCTAGGCAGTAGAGTCTCCCAGAAATAGGGAGTCTTTTGTTGTGCTAATCAACAAAGAAATTTGCATGTCTATGAGGACAGGAAAAGAAGAAATGAAAGTTCATAAAATAAGGATTAGAATAGTATTTACTTTGGGTTGGGCAGGTACTGGGTTGACTGGCAGGACACACACAGAAAACTATTCAAATGATAGAAATGTTCTATATTTTGAACTTTATAAGGGTGTGTGCACATGTTTAAATTAATCAGATTGTACATTTGAAATGTGTGGACTTCTTGTAAATAATACTTCAGTTTTAAAAAAAGATAAGGGAGGGAGGAGCCAAGATGGCAGAACAGCATGGAAGTTTTTTGTGTGTCTTGCGTCCTTGAAATACAGCCAGAAAACACTAAACCATCCTGCACATCTAGAAAACTGATCTGAGGATTAACACAACAATCTGCACAACCTGAACCACAGAATTCAGCAGGTACAAGGCATGGAGAGGTGAACATGGGGAGAGAGACGCCACGGAGGGCAGGGAGCCACTTTTGCATGCAGAGAGAGGACGGAGAGGGGGGAGAATATGGGAAAAGCACCCCTCCCCAAAAGCAGCTGGAGAGAAAGTGGAAACAGCGACAAGGAATGAACTAAAAAGGGGGAAAGGAGAAAGGACCAAGAAGAAAGGAGAGGGTTTAAATTCCATTAAGACTATAAAAGGGAGAGCGCAGAGTCTGAAACTCCACAGCTCGATACCTGCTGGTGCTCTGGTGGGAAGGGTGAATCCCCAGGAGCAGAGTGGGGTCCAGGAGATTCTTTGACCACACGGGGAGAAGCAGTTCCACTGTTGGAAGGATGTTTGGTAGAAGTTATGAAGCCACCTGGTCCCAGCAGACCCCAGAGAACAACCACATTCATTGGTGCTGGAACAAGGTCATTAAGGGTGAAGTCTAGTGCCAGATGTGTGTTGTGATTTTCCATAATCCCTGAAATGCTGCTGCTACACTATCTCGCAAACTTTTTCTGGGGCGGGTTGGCACCTGGCTGCAGTCTCTGGGCATCGGCAGCAGCACAGTCCTGTGAACATTCCTGGATGCAGCCAGCACCCAGCCATCACTCAGGGATACCCTCCACAGAGGGGCAGAATGGCTCAAAGTTGCAGTCCCTCAGAAGTAAGGGGTCAGGAAAAACAGCCACATCTGAGACAAAACTCAGGAGGGAGGTGCTGCCTGGAGCTTGGTCATGGACTGTGTAAAAGCGGGGAGTGGATAGAAGCTGAAGACAAAGGACAGGTGCACAATTGCTAATCAGGGAGAACAGAGTTCCAATACTAGAGACTGAGTAGCTGGGTGACGCCATTTTCACCACTCCTGCACATGTGCATACACACCCACAAGCACCACAAGAATCCACCCCAGTAAGCTAAGCAGCACCATCTAGTGAGGAACAGAGACATTACACTAAGCCCTGCCCAAGTGGGCCATCCTCCCTCTTCAAGAACAGAAGTCTCACTGCCTGCTTAGTTTATGGACTATAAAGAACCTCATAGTTTAAATTCTAGGGGAAAACAAAGTAATTTGTATTTCAGTTGTATTTCAGTTGTATTTCAGACCAGTTAGCTGGTCCATCTATTCAATTTTCTTTTATTTTTCTTCTTTTTCTCTTTTTCATTTATTTTTCCTGAATACAGAAAGAGGAAAAAATTCATTTTTATTAAAAGTATTTTTCTTTAATGTTTTCTACTATATTTGTTGCTTTTGTGTAAATTTTTTCAAATACTATTTTATTTCCATCATTTTATTTTAGTCTACTTCAGTGTATTCATTTTTTCAATTTTCAAATGATTTCTCTCCCCCGCCCCTCTTTTTTCTCTAATCTATCAAGCCCCTTTCACACCCAGACCAAAACACACCTAGGATCTAGCATCATTTATTCAATTTTGTGTGTGTATGTCTGTTTTTAATTTTTTAATTTTAATATTTTTAAATTTTAATATTTTTAAATTTTAATATTTTTTAATTTTAATTTTTTCTACCTCATTAATTCCTTTTCTACCTTCAAAATGACAAAATGAAGGAATTCACCCCAAAAGAAAGAGCAGGAAGAAACGACAGTGAGGGACATAACCAACACAGATACAAGCAAGATGTCTGAACGAGAATTTAGAATCATGATATTAAGAATACTAGCTGGAGTCAGAAATAGATTAGAACCCTTTCTGCAGAGATAACAGAAGTAAAGCTAGTCAGGATGAAATAAAAAATGCTATAACAGGGAGGAGAGGGAAGATGGCGGCGTAGGAGGACGCTGGGCTCACCGCGCGTCCTGCTGATCACTTAGATTCCACCTACACCTGCCTAAATAACCCAGAAAACCGCCAGAGGATTAGCAGAACGGAGTCGCCGGAGCCAAGAGCAGACGAGAGGCCCACGGAAGAGGGTAGGAAGGGCAGCGAGGCGGTGCGCACTCCACGGACTAGCGGGAGGGAGCCGGGGCGGACGGGCAGCTCGCCGGCCAAGCAGAGCCCCCGAGTCTGGCTTGCAAAAAGCGGAGGGGCCTGTGTTCCGACTGTGTTCCGACAGCAAGCGCGACTTAGCGTCTGGGAAGTCATAAGTTAACAGCTCTGCTCAGAAAGCGGGAAGGCTGGAGGACAAAGGGAAGGAGAGCTGCTGAGCCCCCGGACGACAGAGCTCAGTTTGGTGGGGAACAAAGGCGCTCGCCAGCGCCATCTCCCCCGCCCATCCACCAGCCAAAATCCCAAAGAGAACCAGTTCCTGCCAGGGAACTGGCTCACTCCGCGCAAACACCCAACTCTGCGCTTCGGCGGAGCTAAACCTCCGGCAGCGGACCTGACTCCCTCCTGCTGCCACAGGGCCCCTCCTGAAGTGGATCACCTAAGGAGAAGCAAGCTAAGCCTGCCCCTCCTGCCCCTGTGCACCTTGCCTACCCACCCCAACTAAGACGCCAGATCCCCAGCATCACAAGCCTGGCAGTGTGCAGTAGCCCAGACAGGCCACCCCACCCCACAGTGACCCCCGCCCCTAGGAGAGGGGAAGAGAAGGCACGCACCAGTCTGACTGTGGCCCCAGCGGTGGGCTGGGGGCAGACATCAGGTCTGACTGCGGCTCCGCCCACCAACTCCAGGTATACACCACAGCACAGGGGAAGTGCCCTGCAGGTCCTCACCACGCCAGGGACTATCCAAAATGACCAAGCAGAAGAATTCCCCTCAGAAGAATCTCCAGGAAATAACAACAGCTAATGAGCTGATCAAAAAGGATTTAAATAATATAACAGAAAGTGAATTTAGAATAATAGTCATAAAATTAATCGCTGGGCTGGAAAACAGTATAGCTGACAGCAGAGAATCTCTTGCTACAGAGATCAAGGGACTAAGGAACAGTCATGAGGAGCTGAAAAACGCTTTAAACGAAATGCATAACAAAATGGAAACCACCACAGCTCGGATTGAAGAGGCAGAGGAGAGAATAGGTGAACTAGAAGATAAAGTTATGGAAAAAGAGGAAGCTGAGAAAAAGAGAGATAAAAAAATCCAGGAGTATGAGGGGAAAATTAGAGAACTAAGGAATACACTAAAAAGAAATAATATATGCATAATTGGTATCCCAGAGGAGGAAGAGAGAGGGAAAGGTGCTGAAGGGGTACTTGAAGAAATAATAGCTGAGAACTTCCCTGAATTGGGGAAGGAAAAAGGCATTGAAATCCAAGAGGCACAGAGAACTCCCTTCAGACGTAACTTGAATCGACCTTCTGCACGACATATCATAGTGAAACTGGAAAAATACAAGGATAAAGAGAAAATTCTGAAAGCAGCAAGGGGTAAACATGCCCTCACATATAAAGGGAGACCTATAAGACTCGTGACTGATCTCTCTTTAGAAACTTGGCAGGCCAGAAAGAATTGGCACGAGATTTTCAGGGTGCTAGACAGAAAAAATATGCAGCCGAGAATCCTTTATCCAGCAAGTCTGTCATTTAGAATAGAAGGAGAGATAAAGGTCTTCCCAAACAAACAAAAACTGAAGGAATTTGTCACCACTAAACCAGCCCTACAAGAGATCCTAAGGGGGACCCTGTGAGACAAAGTACCAGAGACATCACTACAAGCATAAAACATACAGACATCACAATGACTCTAAACCCATATCTTTCTATAATAACACTGAATGTAAATGGATTAAATGCGCCAACCAAAAGACATAGGGTATCAGAATGGATAAAAAAACAAGACCCATCTATTTGCTGTCTACAAGAGACTCATTTTAGACCTGAGGACACCTTTAGATTGAGAGTGAGGGGATGGAGAACTATTTATCATGCTACTGGAAGCCAAAAGAAAGCTGGAGTAGCCATACTTAGATCAGACAAACTAGACTTTCAATTAAAGGCTGTAACAAGAGATGAAGAAGGACATTATATAATAGTGACAGGGTCTACCCATCAGGAAGAGCTAACAATTATAAATGTCTATGCGCCGAATACCGGAGCGCCCAAATATATAAAACAATTACTCATAAACACAAGCAACCTTATTGATAAGAATGTGGTAATTGCAGGGGACTTTAACACCCCACTTACAGAAATGGATAGATCATCTAGACACACGGTCAATAAAGAAACAAGGGCCCTGAATGAGACATTGGAACAGATGGACTTGACAGATATATTTAGAACTCTGCATCCCAAAGCAACAGAATATACTTTCTTCTCGAGTGCACATGGAACATTCTCCAAGATAGATCATATACTGGGTCACAAAACAGCCCTTCATAAGTTTACAAGAATTGAAATCATACCATGCATACTTTCAGACCACAATGCTATGAAGCTTGAAATCAACCACAGAAAAAAGTCTGGAAAACCTCCAAAAGCATGGAGGTTAAAGAACACCCTACTAACGAATGAGTGGGTCAACCAGGCAATTCGAGAAGAAATTAAAAAATATATGGAAACAAACGAAAATGAAAATACAACAATCCAAACGCTTTGGGACTCAGAGAAGGCAGTCCTGAGAGGAAAATACATTGCAATCCAGGCCTATCTCAAGAAACAAGAAAAATCCCAAATACAAAATCTAACAGCACACCTAAAGGAAATAGAAGCAGAACAGCAAAGGCAGCCTAAACCCAGCAGAAGAAGAGAAATAATAAAGATCAGAGCAGAAATAAACAATATAGAATCTAAAAAAACTGTAGAGCAGATCAACGAAACCAAGAGTTGGTTTTTTTGAAAAGATAAACAAAATTGACAAACCTCTAGCCAGGCTTCTCAAAAAGAAACGGGAGATGACCCAAATAGATAAAATCATGAATGAAAATGGAATTATTACAACCAATCCCTCAGAGATACAAACAATTATCAGGGAATACTATGAAAAATTATATGGCAACAAATTGGACAACCTGGAAGAAATGGACAAATTCCTGAACACCCACACTCTTCCAAAACTCAATCAGGAGGAAATAGAAAGCTTGAACAGACCCATCACCAGCGAAGAAATTGAATCGGTTATGAAAAATCTCCCAACAAATAAGAGTCCAGGACCAGATGGCTTCCCAGGGGAGTTCTACCAGACGTTTAAAGCAGAGATAATACCTATCCTTCTCAAGCTATTCCAAGAAATAGAAAGGGAAGGAAAACTTCCAGACTCATTCTATGAAGCCAGTATGACTTTGATTCCTAAACCAGACAGAGACCCAGTAAAAAAAGAGAACTACAGGCCAATATCCCTGATGAATATGGATGCAAAAATTCTCAAAAAGATACTAGCAAATCGAATTCAACGGCATATAAAAAGAATTATTCACCATGATCAAGTGGGATTCATTCCTGGGATGCAGGGCTGGTTCAACATTCGCAAATCAATCAACGTGATACATCACATTAACAAAAAAAAAGAGAAAAACCATATGATCCTGTCAATCGATGCAGAAAAGGCCTTTGACAAAATCCAGCACCCTTTCTTAATAAAAACCCTTGAGAAAGTCGGGATAGAAGCAACATACTTAAAGATCATAAAAGCCATTTATGAAAAGCCCACAGCGAACATCATCCTCAACGGGGAAAAACTGAGAGCTTTTTCCCTGAGATCAGGAACACGACAGGGATGCCCACTCTCACCGCTGTTGTTTAACATAGTGCTGGAAGTTCTAGCATCAGCAATCAGACAACAAAAGGAAATCAAAGGCATCCAAATTGGCAAAGATGAAGTCAAGCTTTCGCTTTTTGCAGATGACATGATATTATACATGGAAAATCCGATAGACTCCACCAAAAGTCTGCTAGAACTGATACATGAATTCAGCAAAGTTGCAGGATACAAAATCAATGTACAGAAATCAGTTGCATTTTTTTTTAATAGGGAATTTTTTTCTTTTTTTAAATTTTTTTTTCAACGTTTATTTATTTTTGGGACATTGAAAGACAGAACATGAACGGGGGAGGGGCAGAGAGAGAGGGAGACACAGAATCGGAAACAGGCTCCAGGCTCCGAGCCATCAGCCCAGAGCCTGACGCGGGGCTCGAACTCACGGACCGCAAGATCGTGACCTGGCTGAAGTCAGACGCTTAACCGACTGCGCCACCCAGGCGCCCCCAGTTGCATTCTTATACACTAACAATGAAGCAACAGAAAGACAAAGAAACTGATCCCATTCACAACTGCACCAAGAAGCATAAAATACCTAGGAATAAATCTAACCAAAGATGTAAAGGATCTGTATGCTGAAAACTATAGAAAGCTTACGAAGGTAATTGAAGAAGATTTAAAGAAATGGAAAGACATTCCCTGCTCATGGATTGGAAGAATAAATATTGTCAAAATGTCAATACTACCCAAAGCTATCTACACATTCAATGCAATCCCAATCAAAATTGCACCAGCATTCTTTTCGCAACTAGAACAAGCAATCCTAAAATTCATATGGAACCACAAAAGACCCCGAATAGCCAAAGTAATTTTGAAGAAGAAGACCAAAGCAGGAGGCATCACAATCCCAGACTTTAGCCTCTACTACAAAGCTGTCATCATCAAGACAGCATGGTATTGGCACAAAAACAGACACATAGACCAATGGAATAGAATAGAAACCCCAGAACTAGACCCACAAACGTATGGCCAACTCATCTTTGACAAAGCAGGAAAGAACATCCAATGGAAAAAAGACAGTCTCTTTAACAAATGGTGCTGGGAGAACTGGACAGCAACATGCAGAAGGTTGAAACTAGACCACTTTCTCACACCATTCACAAAAATAAACTCAAAATGGATCAAGGACCTGAATGTGAGACAGGAAACCATCAAAACCCTAGAGGAGAAAGCAGGAAAAGACCTCTCTGACCTCAGCCGTAGCAATCTCTTACTCGACACATCCCCAAAGGCAAGGGAATTAAAAGCAAAAGTGAATTACTGGGACCTTATGAAGATAAAAAGCTTCTGCACAGCAAAGGAAACAACCAACAAAACTAAAAGGCAACCAACGGAATGGGAAAAGATATTTGCAAATGACATATTGGACAAAGGGCTAGTATCCAAAATCTATAAAGAGCTCACCAAACTCCACACCCGAAAAGCAAATAACCCAGTGAAGAAATGGGCAGAAAACATGAATAGACACTTCTCTAAAGAAGACATCCGGATGGCCAACAGGCACATGAAAAGATGTTCAGCGTCGCTCCTTATCAGGGAAATACAAATCAAAACCACACTCAGGTATCACCTCACGCCAGTCAGAGTGGCCAAAATGAACAAATCAGGAGACTCTAGATGCTGGAGAGGATGTGGAGAAACGGGAACCCTCTTGCACTGTTGGTGGGAATGCAAATTGGTGCAGCCACTCTGGAAAGCAGTGTGGAGGTTCCTCAGAAAATTAAAAATAGACCTACCCTATGACCCAGCAATAGCACTGCTAGGAATTTATCCAAGGGACACAGGAGTACTGATGCATAGGGGCACTTGTACCCCAATGTTCATAGCAGCACTCTCAACAATAGCCAAATTATGGAAAGAGCCTAAATGTCCATCAACTGATGAATGGATAAAGAAATTGTGGTTTATATACACTATGGAATACTACGTGGCAATGAGAAAAAATGAAATATGGCCTTTTGTAGCAACGTGGATGGAACTGGAGAGTGTGATGCTAAGTGAAATAAGCCATACCGAGAAAGACAGATACCATATGGTTTCACTCTTATGTGGATCCTGAGAAACTGAACAGGAACCCATGGGGGAGGGGAAGGAAAAAAAAAAAAAGAGGTTAGAGTGGGAGAGAGCCAAAGCATAAGAGACTGTTGAGAACTGAGAGCAAACTGAGGGTTGATGGGGGGTGGGAGGGAGGAGAGGGTGGGTGATGGGTATTGAGGAGGGCACCTTTTGGGATGAGCACTGGGTGTTGTATGGAAACCAATTTGACAATAAATTTCATATAAAAAAAAAAAAAGAAATGTTAAAAAAAAATTTTTTAAATATAAGTCCTGGGGGTGTAATGTACAGTATGGTGACTATAGTTAATAATACTCTATCACATATTTCAAAGTTGCAAAGAGCATAGATATTAAAAGTTCTCAACACACACATACACACAAATTGTAACTATATGTGGTGATGGATGTTAACTAGACTTATCGTGGTGACCATGTCACAATACATACAAATATCCAATCATCCTGTTGCACACCTGAAACTAATATAATATTGTATATTAACTATACCTCAATTATAAATAAATGGTTTTTAATAAATAAATAAGTAAACAAGTAGAATCTCTTCCAGGTGATTCTTGTGTACACTTTTCTAGAGCTTGTTTGGATGCTGATGGACGGACCCCAGAGAAAGAGAAGTAGACAGTGTGGGAGGGGGAGGAGAAGTCTACTGAGAGGCAGGAAGTGTGGGATGGGAACCAGAACCCAGGTTGGAGAGACACTCCTCCAATGTAAAGGGGGAGCAGGGAGGAAGAGAATGAATGCCAATGAGGGAAACTATGAAGACCTGATAGTGGGAAGATGAGGTGGTGCTTGCCGGTATTTTTGCATACTTAAAAGAGTTATAAATATTTGTGTGTCATTCCTTGTGTGATAGCTGCCTTTCCTGGTGGATTGTGAGATCTTTACCTAAAGGCAGGACCTGTTGCTTGCTTTATTCACTGATGTTATCTTCAGATCTAGCACGGAGGAAATGCTCCAAAAATGTTTGCTGGACGAATACATGAGCCTCATGTTTGATATGATGTGACATCCAAGTGAAGATGTTATGGGAAAAATAAGCCTGGAAATACAGGACTGGATTTCAGAGCAAAGAGAGGCTAATGATGAGTCTGCAAGTCCTCTGCAGTAATAATGGTTCAAATCAAAGGGGTTCACAGAGAGGCAAGAAGGAGAAAGAGAACAGAATGTGCAAGACAGCTGTCTCCAGGAGACAGTCATTGGGAGGGAGCAGATGGAGGATGCAAGAAATAAATATCAAAAGAAAAAGAAAAACACCACCCAAAGTCCTTTTGCTAATCCAACCCAGGCCTACTTCTGTCAACTCCACAGTTACCCTGCTACTCCCTTTTTAGGCATTCCATCCTACAGTGGAAATGAAGAGTTATCTGGCATTGTTTTTAATACTTAAAAAGAGAAACTTGAAAGTCTGGAGGAGTCTAAGAGAGAAGTCAGGTGAAATGGCTAGGAACATAGGAGCCCAGACTTTACTTCTCCTCTGGCTAATTTCATCCACAGTTCCCACTGCCCTGGGGTTTCTGTGGTCCCTCTGCATGTGTCTCTATCCAGGGAGAGCTGACCAAGGATTCACATTTAGGCAGCATTTCTGGTAGGGATATTTTCATTTCCCTTGGCTTTATTCAGACTTGGAGGCTAACTCTAATAAGGAATTAAGGATGATATAGAAACTAGGATTTTCATGTTAGATACAAAACATTTATCAAGCAGCTATTACACTCCAGGATTCTAAGGGAAAAATCAAAATAAAGTTGCTATTTGTGTTCCTGCTTATAGTTGAAGGTTGGAGGGAGAGGAGAAAGGTGGATTTGCTGCAAGGTGAAGGTGAGGGCCACAATTGTGGTCAATGGGGGCTAGGGTCAGTACTGACTTTCACAGAAATAGGAGAAAAGAAGTTTATCATCTTTGCTTCCAGAAAAAGAATGAGAATATGCAAGCAGAGTGCCTCGGACAGAGACCTTTGTCTCCTGACTTTCTGTGGCTTCCATATCCTCTGTGATTGATGGATAATTCGTGTACCAGGTCCCAGGATTCCAAAGAGAAGCTGCATTAGGATGCAGGAGGCAGGCGATAATTTTCCTCTCTTCATCTTGAAATAATCCACATTGGAAGTTGTTATCTAGCATGGTGGGTTCTACAGCAGAAATGGACTACATAGGATGAGTTGATGCCTGGAGTCTCACTAGGGCATGAAGTTTCAGGAAGAATTAAAAGCTTGCCAGGGCCAGGGTTGTGGGAGGAGGAAGATCAACTGGGATGAGTTCCGTGGTAGTAGGGAGCCAGGGACTTGAACAGCTGGATTCTTGGATTCTAACACTTGCTCCACAATATGCCCAGCTTACTTTCTTGTCTCACTTGGCCATTGCTATGGGCTTTGTAGTTGCTGCTAAGCAGGGGAAGCCATAACTTTTGGCCCTCCCTCTACAGAGAGGGGTGCTTCTGGCAATTTAGGGGGGTAGGAACAGGGAGAGAGAGAGAACAAGGGGATCAAATGTGTCAAAAGAAAAGGAGACCCACCCTTGGGGCCAGAGATCAGCAAAAACCTGTTTTCTCTGGGGATGTCTCATTTCTGGATCAGAGGTCTTTGTAGCAGGCAGAAGGGAGAAAAATGAGGGTGACTGGGTCCAAAATCATTCAATATTCTTACTGTGCCAGCATTCACTGTCCAGGAGCAGGTGGACAGAGAGTGCTAGCACAGTCAGCTGTAAGGGGGTCTGGGTGCTGGGAGGGAGGGCAAAGTGCTTCTGCCCTGTGGGGCCAGAAGAACAAAACTCTGGAAGTCCAAGGGGCTGAAAGGGGAACCTGTACTCCAGAAGAAGGAGCTGGACCTTTTCTTGCACAAACCTCAATCATACTTTTTTCCTTAGGTGGTCCCTATAAACATCCCACCCATCTAGATCATGCTGCCAAGTTACAGGGATCCTGGCTCCACTAAGGGACAAAGTAAAGTTGTGTTGGGAGAAAAACTCTGCTCCCAGGAGCTGTGTGGGTTTGAACAAGGTTCTTCGCTGAGCCTCGGTTTTGTCTTCTGTCAAACAAGCTTAGTAAGAAAGAACTCGCAGAGTTAACAGAAGATTGAAGCATGTGATGTGGTGAAAGAAAGCACAGCGAAAACTTTAGTTTTATTATGGATGGTGCGCAGATGGAAGGAAGCCGAGGCCTGTCAATCTGGCTCTCAGGGCAGGAAGCCAGGGCTAGGAACTGCACCCCAACTCCGAGGGTGGCTGGCGGTGCGGGGCGTGATCCAAGGGTGTGCTCACGGTGGCCAAGTAGAGGGGGCGCCTGGGTGTGTCTGGCCTTGAACCACCAATCCACTCAGTTACCCAGCGAGATCCAGGAGCCTCCAGCCAAGTGGAACCTAGAGCGAAGGAAGGAGGCTGCTCTGGTCCCCTGTCCCTCACCCCCAATCCTGGCCCGCCCTGCCTGGGCTCACCCCTCTGCCCTTGCACCTGTTGCCCACTTCAGCCCTAGAGGTCTTGGGCACTGATCTATCCTGGGGATGTGGGGATTAAGCTTGTGAGGAGGGAACCATTCCCTCCTTGCCACTCATTATGTAATTTTCTCTAATGAGAGCCCAACCCGAGAGCTTGTCAGAGGATTTCCCCCGTAGATTTCCAAGTAAGCATTGTAGCGGGAGAGAGAAATGGGAAGGGAGACAATCAGCAGCTGTGGTGGGGCCCACAGTCCCTGCAGCACTTGTGAGATGGAGAACCTCCTATACACCCCCAAATACACACCCTTTGACCCCAGAGCTCCATTTGGGTCCTTTTGCAGGGAGGCCTCCGTGGGATTCAATGTTTGGCACTCTAGGGGCAAAGGTGCTCTTGCTTGGTTTTGTTTTAGTTTTTATTAAATTTTTTTCAACGTTTTTTATTTATTTTTGGGACAGAGAGAAACAGAGCATGAACGGGGGAGGGGCAGAGAGAGAGGGAGACACAGCATCGGAAACAGGCTCCAGGCTCCGAGCCATCAGCCCAGAGCCTGATGCGGGACTCGAACTCACGGACCGCGAGATCGTGACCTGGCTGAAGTCGGAGGCTTAACCGACTGCGCCACCCAGGCGCCCCTTGTTTTAGTTTTTAAATTGGGGTCCATGCTGGAGAAATTCAATGGTTATAGGCTAGGTATAGGGGGTATCTACTTTCCTCCCAGAAAGAGTGACACTCCTGTCCTGGCAGCTGCCGCATGCTGTCACCATCTGCCCGGATGACTACAAGCCTGGTATCCTTTTCTTTTTTCCCCAGGCACTCCAGCCCTTTCCAGAAACCAGGTGTTCTGGAGAGAGGGCTCTCTCCAGGGACCCAAGTCTGGGGTTCCTGTGGCATCTTTCTGGGATCCAAGCTACAATCCTGCCTTTAGCAGAGTAGAGCTCTGGTGGGAGATTCAGAGAGTTCCTGAGCCTGCAGTGTGCCCTGGCAGATAACTCAGTGGCATGAGTGTCAAGATTAAGACCACTGTCTGTGGTAGACTTCCAGATTCCTGAAAATGGGAATGCCAAAAGTAGCAGAGAGGGTTGCTATTTGATTCTCAATGAAGTTAAACTTGGAAGGCCTGTGCCTTTCTGGTCAGGGAAATTGCTGATCCTCCTTTGGTAAGAGTGAGCCAAGGCCATGTGGGTGATGGGCAGTTGGTCTGCTGGGAGTGATGTTTGGGCATGGAATGGCTTTGGAGCAGGGCTAGTATCCTAACATAAATTTGGGATGTAGTAGTTGCCCATGAATATTGGGTTTAATTCATTAGAGTCATGCTTTATTCTGTGTAGTACTGCCTTGTGAGAACTCTTAGTGAATTATGTATTTAATTTCCCTATATTTGTGTCTCAGGTGGTAACTATATCTTATATTTATAATGCTCAACAGATTTTATAATAGGTACATGGAAATACTGGCTTATTAATGAACACATTTTCTCCTGCTTTTGCACCATGCAGATGGGCCCAGCAGGAACTCAGGCTGGCTCCTATCTAAATCCAGGAGTGACTCATTTTAGGAGCAGTAGAAATTCAGCCTAATTTTCCATGACAGTAAAGAATTCCTGTTCTCTAGCCACTGCTGCTCAAGGTCATATGTAAGGTCACAGCCAGAGTCAGGAACACTAGTCAAGGCTTCTCCCAACTGACAGTTCAATAATTATGGTGTACTTACTTTACAAATATTTTCTACTTTATTATAAAAAGACCAATAGATAGGAAGCTATCTATTATCTGTTCATTCTTTCCACTATGCCAAATCAGTAATAGGTGAAAGGGCTTTAATAGTTGGAGAGAAAATCCAGATGATATGCCTACAAGGGGGAATATCAAAATCTGGGGTGAAAGTGTGAGTAGAGAGAGAATGGGGGCAGTGGAGAAGGCAAGTGACTCTTCCAGAAAAAAGCCTGGACTGGCTTTTGGTAGAACTGACAGGAAAATAAATAATGAGTGGGGAACACCATCAGGGACAGTCTGGAATGGGGATAAATGGATAAGACTGCAGACCACACAAAAATCCCTCCCTCTGTGCCACCCACAACCCAGAAAGCCAGACCAGCAGGATGTCTACTGTAGACATTTAGAAAAAACTAAAGGATTCAGAAGGAAGAGGGAAGAACCATCTGGATGAGAGACATTTATTATCTTTTCTGGAATTTTCCTTTCTCCTTGGTATAGAGAAGGTGAAGGAAATAAGTTCTCTTTTCTTCTCAGATTCTACTTTTTTCATTTTAAAAAGGAGGTAGGCAAGTGTCCTGGGAAGTCAAAGACGAGCCTGCTTATACACAACATCTAAGTAATAGTACATGGAAATATTATAGATTGGTCCTGACACCCAGGAACTCTGTCCTCAATCTCCAACTCACAGTCAGATATGGGGCATTGCCTTCTAAGGCCCCCAAACTTCCTTTAGTCATGCTGCTCCTCCCAAGACTCAGTGTCCTATGTTGGTGTCTACCCCATGTGTCCATCAAACATGTTTTCATTCCAAGACCACCATCTTCTGCAGAGAACACTTGCATTATTCATTCTTTCTTCTTTATCTCCCTTCTTGCTTCTCCTTCTTGCTTATCACCTCATCCCTTGACCAGTTTCAATAAGAACACAGCTGATGAAGAGTTAATGCTGTTAACTGCCAGTACTCTGCCCTTCCTGGTGTCCAGGAAATAGGAATGGTGAGTCTAATTCCTCATCTTAGGAAGGACATGGAAGAGCTGGGACCTTTCTGAAGGATCACCGTGGGGAAGGGATCTGGCCCTTGCCAAGAGTCTGCTGCTCCATCAGGTAGACTGGGTAGGAATTAGGGCCCCCATCATCCTCTGGGTCATTGTCCTCTGTGTTTTGGACCAGTGCACGGCGTGTTTTCATCGTACAGGCAATCTGTGATTAGGAGAAAGGAGGAATGAGTTTCATCTGCCATGCCACTTGCTTTCCTCAATACCCATAACCCTTCAATTCTACTCTCCCTGATCCTAGCCATTTAGCTTCCTTCTTTCCCAAGATTCCATCCAAACCTTGATCCTTATTCCAGCCCCAGATCCCATGCACTAAGTCCCAGACTTCATCTCCAATTCCCTCCTCTGTCCAATTTTCCCTCTCCTGATATTCCCTGTTCTCATATCCCAGATTCTATCTCCAGCCCCCAGTTTTTCCCTATTCAATTTCCTTTTCTCTCAGCCACAGACTTTTCTTCAATGCCACTGTTCATGCCTCATGCACCTATTGTCCTTCCCCAAAGTTTTCACCACCACTACCCCTTTATTACCATCCTCCCACCATGCCTCTTTTCCTGGGCTAATTACTGCCTCTTGTTCAGATCCATAATCTCTCATCAACTCCCTGTCTCATGGGTTCACTCCCCTGTAGCATCCCTGCCCCTTACCAAGAAGATAAGGCCAAGGAACACCAGGAAGAGAATCACAGCCACCAGGACCACAATAACTATGGCCCATGCAGGGAATGAATCATTCTCCCTCATTCCTCCAGCACGAAGACCTCCCTGTGAGCCATCTTTGTTCTGATATGGATGGTTTTGGTTGCCTGGGGCTTCTGACATGATGGAACTCAGCTCTATGTGAGATGTGGTGAGTGTAAAAGAACCAATGGGTACCCCATAGGTAACATCAGTTTTATTTGAACCAGGAGAGGTATTAGTGACAGATTTGTCTCCTGTGACATTGAATGGAGGTCTTATAGTCTCTGTGGGAGCTGTGTTTTTTCCTACACTTTCTTTAGGTTTTCTTGGGGGTTTTGTGGTCTCAGTGGCCAATGTGGCCTTTACTCCATGTTTTATAGATTTGGCTTGAGTTCTTGTTGTCTTCTTATTGGCTGGAGTGGCATTTTCTCCATGTTCTTTGGGCCTCTCTGGGGCTCTTGTGGTATTGCTGTTGGCCGAGATGATCTTCTCCCCATGGTCTGTGGGAATTCCTGGGGCTCTTGTGGTCTTCCCATTGACCGTTGTGTTCTTCTCCCCATGGTTCTTGGGCTCTTCTAGGGCTCTAGTGGTCTTCCCCTCATGGTCCTTGGGGCCTTCTGGGGCTCTCGTGGTCATCCTATTGGCCAGTGTTGTTTTCTCCCCATTGTCCTTGGGCCCTTCTGGGGCTCTTGTGGTCTCCCTGTTGGTTGGGGTGGTTTTCTCCCCATGGTCTGTAGGAACTTCTGGGGCTCTCGTGGTCATCCCATTGGCCAGTGTAGTCTTCTCCCTGTGATTCCTGGGCCCTTCTGGAGCTCTTGTGGTCTTTCCATTGGCTGGGGTGGTCTTCTCCCTCTGGTCCTTGGGCCCTTTTAGGGCTCTGGTGGTCTTCTCCCCATGGTCCTTGGGGCCTTCTGGGGCTCTCGTGGTCATCCCATTGACTGTTGTGTTCTTCTCCCCATGGTCCTTGGACCCTTGTAGGGCTCTGGTGGTCTTACCCCCATCATCCTTGGACCCTTCTGGGACTCTTGTGGTCTTACCATTGGCCAGGGTGGTCTTCTCCTTATGGTCGTTGGGCCCCCCTAGGACTCTAGTGGTCTTCCTGTTGACTGTGGTGGTCTTCTCCCCATGATGCTTGGGACCTTCCAGGGCTCTTGTGGTCTCCCTGTTGGCTGGGGTGGTCTTCCCATGGTCCTTGGGCCCTTCTGGGGCACTCATCGTCTTCCCATTGGCTAGGGTTGTCTTCTCACCATAGTCTTTGATCCCTTCTAGGGCTCTAGTGGTCTTCCCCCTATGGTCCGTGGGCCCTTCTGGGGCTCTTGTCGTCTTCCCATTGGCCAGGGTGTTTTTCTCCCTGTGGTCCTTGGTCCTTTCTAGGGCTCTAGTGGTCTTCCCCCCATGGTTCTCAGGCCCTTCTGGGGCTCCCGTGGTCTTCCCATTAGCTGGCGTTGTCTTCTCACCAGAGGCCTTGGGCCCTTCTAGGGTTCTTGTGGTTTTCTTCCCATATTCCTTGTGGCCTTCTGGGGCTCTCGTGATCATCCCATTGGCAGGTGTAGTCCTTTCCTCATGGTTCTTGGACCTTTCTGGGGCACTTGTGATCTTCCTGACTGTGGTGGTCTTCTCCCTGTGGTCCTTGGGCCCTTCTGGAGTTCTTGTGGTCTTTTCCTCATGTTCCTTGGGCCCTTCTGGGACACTTGTGGTCACCCCATTGGCTGATGTAGTCTTCTCATCATGTCCCTTGGGGCCTTCTGGGGCACTTGTGATCTTCCTGTTGACTGTAGTGGTCTTCTTCTCATGATCCTTAGGCCCTTCCGGGGATCTTGTGATTTCCTTGTTGGCTGGGGTGATCTTCTCATGGTCCTTGAACCCTGATGGGGATCTCATGGTCTTCCCATTGGCTGGGGTGGTCTTCTCCCCATAGTCCTTGGGCCCTTCTAGGGTTCTTGTGATCATCACGTTGGCTGATGTAGTCTTCTCCCCATGACCCTTGGGGCTTTCTGGGGCATTTGTGGTCTTCCCGTTGACTGTAGTGGTCTTCTTCTCATGATTCTTAGGCCCTTCCACGGGTCTTGTGACCTCCCTGTTGGCTGGGGTGGTCTTCCCATGGTCCTTGGGCCCTGCTGGGGCTCTCATGGTCTTCCCATTGGCGGGGGTTGTCTTCTCACCATAGTCAGTGGGCCCTTCTGGGGCCCTTGTGATCCTTCTGCTGTCCGGAGTGGTGTTCTGTCCATGTTTCTTGGACTTTTGGGGGGTTAGTGTGGTTTTCTTATTGGTTGATGTAGTCTCTTCTCCATATTTTGTAGATTCTGTTGGGACTCCCGGAGTCTTCTCATAAGGCAATGTGGCTACTTTTCCATGTTCTAGTGAGTTTTCTAGTGATTTTGTGATATTTATATGAGCTGATATGGTGCTGTGTCCATGTTCTCTAAGTGTTGCTGGTATTTGTGTGGTCTTTTCAATGGGTGATGTCCTGTTTATATGTCCTGTAGTCTTCATCATTGTTGTGCCTGAGGCAACTGTAGTTCTGAGATTAGCAGCTATTGTATGATCTCCAGCTCTTTCTGACCTTCGTGGGGTTCTTGTAACCTCATCTGATGGGGCTGTTGTGCTTTTGCCTGAGGAATACATAGGTATTTTTTTGCTCTCCGAATTTCCTGAGTTGTAGACAGGATTTATGGTCTTCTGTGAAGTAGCGCTTTTACTCTCTGAAGTAATGTTTCTCGAAGATGTTACACTTTTATCTGTTCCTATAACTGATTTGAACCTAAGGCAAGTTGTTTTGATCTTGGGTGCTGACGTTGGATATTTTACACCAGACGATCCTTTATGTGTGTTAGTAGAGTCAGTAGGATCAATAGACCGTCCATTCCGAACATTTGGGTCTCTTCCTTGATTGCTCGGGGTTTTTTCAGAAGTAGGAAGAACTTCATGATGACTTGTAGAGTTTTGGGAATTACCTATGTGTTTGTAAATCGGCTTGAGATGGTGTGTAGTGTTGCAATTGCGTTTTAGATTATGGGTTTCTGTAGATTTAGTGAGGTCTAGAGGGCTATGGCTTGACTGAAGAGCAGTATGATCAGGGGGTGCACTATAAACAAAGCCTGAAATAGGAGGGAACAAATTATCAGATGCTGGGGAATCACCAGTTTTCTGAAGTTCTTGAAATGTGATAGCACCTGTGAAGGAAAAGAGGCAAATAAGAAACTTCCATTATTTTCTTCCTTGTTTCTCTGCCCACCTCTCCCTCTAAGGGTCCCTTTATTACCCTAGATATATCTCCCCAGCCAGTATCCTCAAAATACTATGACTTAAAATCCCCATTCTCTCCTCTAGTCTCTGGACCTTTGTTCAGGTTGTGCCTTCAGCAAGAATGCCACTTCACCTCTTCTCCACTTCCACTCCTCAGTTATGAAATTCAGACCTTTCTGGCTTTATGGCATCTTTCCAGATCCTTCCAAGCATATAAGATCTAGTTTCATCTCAATTCTCAAAAAATTCTTTATTAATACCCTTTCCTGCTACCTTCAACCCAACCTTACAGTTATTTGTGTGCCTATCAACCTCTACTTCCTGCCCTACCTATCAAATCACAAGATTTTGAGATCAGATATTGAGGGTATTTTGTTCCACAAATGCTCCTTTAGAGTTTATATACTTATGAAATGGAGTTCCCTTTCCATGACAGGGCTGAGAAGAAAGGGAACAAATATCAGAATCTCCATCTTTCCATAAAATTCCAGCTCCATCTCAAATGTAATTGTGTAACAGACTGAAGTAAGACTTCTGGCAGAACTTGCCATAGGATTAATAAGTAGACACAGGTGATGAATAGGAGGAGGATAAAAAGAGGAATGGAAGATGGATAGAGGAAGGATATGGAAGACTTCATTTTGGTGTTAAAGTTTGGTTTGGATGTAGAGAAGTAGATGAGATGACTCAACCCTATGGTCCCCCACTGGACACCCCTCTCTTCACACGCCTAAAGCTATCTGGGATAGATGAAGTTTGCCCGCTTGAAAGAAAAAGATGTCTGCTTGGGAGTCCTGAGATGAGTGAATGAGGCAGCTGAATTGTAGAAGGGACTGACTGTGTTTAAGGACAGGGTGTGAGAGAAAACACCTCTATCAATAAACAGATATGGGCCTTAATTACGTGGGAAAAAAACAACCAACGGGGACAGAGGAGATGTCTCTGATACCTAGTCAGGAGATCGCCAAAGAGTGAGGGAGATAGTGTTGTTACGTAACTGAGATTTCCAGTCTGTTAGCTCAAGGCGGCAACCAGAACCTGGACCCATTCCCAATCACAAAGAAACAAAATCCACCCACCTCCTTGCTGCCAAGAAGAGTAGAGGCCCGGGGAACTCTTTGAAAAAATATGGGTGGGACAAGAAGGGGATGAGGGTCCCAAGTCTCTTATGGGAATCGAGGTTAGGGAGAGAAAGGATGGCTGAATTTTCAGGCCCTCACTTCGCTATGTTAGTTCCATTCCTTGGTTCTCTCAGCAGCAATACCAATGATAGCTACTATTCATTGGGCACCTTTTCTGAGCCAAAAGCTCAGGTGGTTGCCTTACAGACATTCTCTTTCTGGATTCTCTTCTAGGGTCACTGATCTGCCGGCTCCCCAAAAGTAGACAGATGATGAATGGGAGGAGGATAAGAAGAGGAATGGAAGATGGATAGAGGAAGGAGATGGGAGACTTTCATTTTAGTGTTAAAGTTTTGCCTGGATGCAGAGAAGTAGATGAGATGACTCAACCCTATGGTTCCCCACTGGCCTCCCCTCTTCACACACCTAAAGCTATCTGGATAGATGAAGGTTGCCCTCTTGAAAGAAAAATGTGTCTCTTTAGAAGCGTTACAAGCTATTAACCTCCCTATTTTACAGCCAAAAAACTTAAGTTTCAAGTTTCACCCAAGAGGAATGGTGACTTGCACACAATCCCACAGCAACAGCAATGGCCAACCTTTCTTGCACACTTACTATGAGACAGGCAGGTCTTATGAATGTATTAACTCATTTACTTTTCACAACAGCCCTTTGAAATTGAGAACTATTTGTTATTCTCCCCCTTTTTATAGATGAGGAAACAAGGTTCAGAGAGAATGAGTAATCTCCCCAAGGATACTCTCCAAGTCAAAAGTTGAGCTAGAGTTTGAACACATATTCTGGGTCCCCAGACCCAGGCTCCTACTGGTTAAGACTACACTACACAAACTATAGTTCAGCCCAGCTGTTGGGAAAGGAAGAACACTGGCACTTGTGGAACGCCTAAAGGATGCTGTCTATACATTTGTTTATTTAATCTTCACCACAAACCTGTGAGACAAGCATATGATCTTACTATTTTATAGGTGAGAAAAGGAAGTTCAAAGTGATGAAATAATTGGCAAAGTCAGGCTTCTCACTAAACCCCAGATGCTGTTAAATGTGATAGGGGATGAGTAAATATCCAGAAAGTGAATAAATGAGCAGTAGCAGTACAGTGGCAAATTCCACTGGCTTTAAAGAATCAGAGGACAAGATTAGAGTTCAGGCTCTGTCCCTCACCAGCTTTGCATGCTTGCTTGGGTCACTTAAATATTCAGAATATCCATGTCCTCAACTGTAAATAACAATGATGTCAACTGCACCAGCTTAAGCATAGATTATTTAAAGCATTTGTTGAATCTGAATTATAGTCTTTCAAACAGTCTCATACTTTGCCTTGTTCTCCTGGTAGTAAGGGGAGCCTGAGCCTGTGGCCTTCTACAGCCCCAGGTATCTCTCCTGTCCCATATGCTTCACATACCTCTGAGGCCTGCCTTGACCACCTCGTCCAAAGGGCAGCCCCATATTCCTGGGCCATTTCCCCTGGCTGTGTTTTATCAACATGACACTCATCATTTTCTATTTATAATAAATACTTCCCACAATGGCAGGGATTTTTAATTGTTTCATTCATTGCTATGTCTCCAGCTTAGAACAATGTCTGGCCCACAGGAAGCACTTCATACATATTTGTTGAATGGGTGATTAACAGTATCTTAAGACTGATGAAAACTCTTCAGAAGCAGTGCCAACAACCTCTCGTTATGCACACTAAGTAAAAAAGCATATATAACTGTGACCTCCATAAGTTGGAAAACCAAAGGGTAATTTCTGCCACATGAAGTAATTGAGCCCCTGAGATGTTAGAAGACCTACCAGTTCTGGGATACTGGTTGTCATTTAACCCCAGGGCCTATATAGTCAATAAAGAGATTCAGATAACTAGATCTTAGAATTCCAGATCTACATCACACAATTGTGGAACCATTGGTTATTAAGTCTTGAGTTGAAGCTCAAAGGATTCCTTGGTTCTGAGCTCAGCCATGGAGCAAATCAGTGACTAACTGCATTGCCCACCCACCCCACCCCACCCCCCTGCCCTAAGATGAGATGACCATCTCTTCTCCCCAGTAGCAATTTTAGTTCCCTAGGAAGTTTTTACCGTGAGATATTCATTTCGCCAACTACAATAATGGCCCCAAAATAACTTTTTTGGTCACTGATACATAGGCAGAGAGGAAACTCTGGCTTTAGCACAAGACACTGAAGATGGATGCTCAGCCTGGATTAAAGAATGAAAAAAATCCCACATCAAAACTACGTGTAATTCCAAAGGTCTGTTCAACATGTTTCATTCTCACTTATCATGCTAAGTGATTCATGATGCAGGGTCTCCATCAGAGCAGCTTTACCCAGAAGAGTGTATCTGGTGTTTCTTGGTGTCCTGCCCCTAGAAAATGGCTTACTCCATTTGCAATAATACAGGTAAATGCTTTAAATGTCTATAGAACACAAGCTCAGTACATGGCCTAAAACTCAGAGTAAAACAGACTAAAGAGAAATATACTCAAATGGTTGCCTGCATGGGTAACTGGGGATTATTATATTTTATTTTTCTTTCTCATTTTTTTTCCAGTTTTCCACTTTCTATAATGAGCATATTTCTGTCAGATAAGTTACATCAAATAACATTTATTAGAGGAAAAACAAGACATCCTTTTTAGACTTGCTCCAAGACCCCATTTGTGCTCCCCTCAGAGATTATTTAATCTACTTTCTGCACCTCTGGTTCTACAACTGCATGCCACAGACTCTGGGGTTCTAAGACCCAGTTATCTGAATCTGGGTATTGACTAATCCTGTGCATAAATGATGGAGAGGGGTCAGAACTGTGTACTAAAGGTATTCATCCACCTCAGTCATCACACTTTCCCTCTCTACCTTGGCCTCACTGCCTGCTGGACATAGTCATGTGCCCCATCAGCCCCACATTCCAGTTCCACCCTCACCCCACCCCAACCTTATCCCAGTCTCACACCCTCCCTACCTATCACCTACTTGCTCTTCTCTACAGGATCTGAGTGTCCACTGCCCTGGCCCTCCCCCCAGCCCTCTCCTCCGTTCCACCCAGGCAAACTCTAGCAGTCATCTCCCCAGACAAAACCCAGAGCCCAGAGTGTCCTATTCTGGAATTCAGATCTCAAGTCTGCCCTGCATCTGCCTGTGCCCTAGAGCAAATCTTCCTCAAAAGTTAATGTGTATGGAGTTGTCTCATGCTTCATTCCCTTCTGCTTTGTACCTACAGATCCTTCTTCCTGGGCAGCAGCATAACAGAAGGTGGCAGAGAGCAGCAGGTGGGATAGCAGCATGACAGGAAGGAGAAGAGAAGAGACCCAGGATTGGGAGGCTGAGGACGGCTCTGGTGCCTCTGTCCCCAGACCATTGAGATAGGGAGAGAGGTACAAGTCAGAGCACAAACAGAATGCACTGCTGAGGCCTAGCAGAGGCAGCTCGAAGATTCCTCAGCTCCTGCCCCTGCCAGCCACCATCCACTTGTTCCCTTCGCTCCCATCCCCACTGGCCCCAACATGACCTGAGCTCAAGGAAGGAGAAATTTCCTCCAATATCACCCTCTGTCAAATACTATTAGAAGAAGCTGCTGCCTGCCCTACCCTAAATACTGTCTGCAGCATCCAGATTCACAACTTTCTGGGTCCTGGTTTGCAATCATCAACATCGTTGCCATGGATGACCCTATCCAGCACATTGCGTCTCTCTGAATTTATTTGTGTGTGTCTACCTTGTGAAGACCCTCCTTTGAATCACCCAGGTCCCCTCCAGACTTCTCCTGTGTTTCACCTCTCCGCTCCCTGGGGTCAGTCACAGAACTATTTCTTAACTAAGTGAACTAATTTGGTGATTTCACTTTAACTTGTAGGTTCTGTTGTGCTCATTAAACTTTTCCACATACTTTTTCTCACTGAAGCTCTGGAATGTTTCCCAACTGTAGAATAGGGACAAAATCATGCACACCTTATCGAGTTGCTATGAGGATCAAATAAGTAAATGTGAACAAAGTGCCTAGAACAATGCCTAGCACATAGTAAATGCCTGGTACACATCATCTACTGGTATTGGCCAGATGGCATTCTTCTAAGCTTATAAATGTAGGAAAGCCCTGACTAACTAAATGGGCCAGAGTCCAGAATAGAACCAAGATTGGCATAGAACAGGGCTCTTGGGAGAGAAATGCACCTCAGGCCCATGAGGGCAGCAGGCAATGTGGAATGGCAGAATCCCCACTTGCCACCCTCTAACTTCATGACTTTGGACAAGTCCCTTCACTTCCTCTGCATCATGCTCTCCTCTCTATAAAGTGCAATATGAACCATCTCAGGAGATTTGAGGAGATGAAATGAGATGAAGTACTGTGAGCACATGTGAGTTCCTTGAACATAACAGATGCTCAGCGAATGTCAGGCCCCACTGCTGTCTACCCAAGACTGCTGGCCTGTACAGTGTCTTTATGTAAACTGGAAACAGCCCCTCTGTGCGTGGGTGCAGCTTTGCAGGCTATGTCTTGAGAAGCAGAGCACAGGCTGGATTTCATCTCCTACCTGCTCCTTAGACAGTAACCTTAAGCAGTGAACACCCTAGGCAACTGTATGCAACAACCCTATACCCACATCCCTTCCCACCACACATTCACCTGCTATTCATTTCTATGATTGGTCATTCAACCCTACAAATGCTAAGAAACAATTCCTCTTTGTCTTCTGTCTCCTTGTGTTATGGTAACCCCTTTGCCTCTGAAGGCATCTTACCTGCCTCCTGAGAAGCTAAAAGGAAGATGAGGCAGCAGTGGAGGCCAAAGGTGGAGCGGATGCAGTGGGCTGGCTGGGCCATGTTGGAGTTGGACAGCTGCTAGGGACCATGGGCTGGGGTCCTCTCAGCTTAAATGGATCCATGTTTGACGTCATGAGGGCTGGGGCCCCCCAGGTCTCAACCTTAAGTAAATGGAACCGCCCCACCCCACAAGGGTGCCCTGATAACAAGAGACCGCAACTGCTGTGTCACAGAGCCAAGCACCTGGGCGCCTGCTGAATGGGTGGGATCTGGGAAAAGGAATACAGAATGGGCAGACTCCTGACCCAGCCCCAGCAGAGGGAGAGGGGACTGGGTGGGGGCAGCCTCCAGGGCTCTGAGGAGATAGGGAGCATATTGCTGGGTTCTAAAAGGACTGGGCTCTGATGGGTGAGGCAGATGCGGGGGGGGGGGGGGTGATTGGGTGCTCAGGTTCTGGGAGGAGATTCACAGTCTGGTTCTCCAGCTTCACATTTGCCCTTCCACTTCTCTCGCATCAGCCCTGTTTTCCACACCCCTTATTCACACATGGTCACTCTTTTTGCCATGGGTGGAGTCATCCATGAGTATCAGGTGAAAGAGCAAAGAAGCGGAAAGACCTCACATGGTCCACTACTGCAGAGACAGGTGCTTCCAGATGTCCAGAGATGACACAAGATGTGGATACAGTGGGGACAGTGACAGAGACAAGCTACAAGACTGATACAGAAGCCCAGGACCCAACATCACACACCTCACCAGGGACGCAGATGGGAACGGAGGCTGAGTTCTTTGGTAGAGATGCTTGGTGTACAGGGGCTCTGCCTTCAGCCCACCCCTTCCCTCCTCTCCCACATCAGCCCAGCAGCCATCACTTGCCTCCAAGCCCCTATCACCCCTATATAGAAATGCAGACATCTCACTTCTAGAATCTCCTGGAGTCTTCCTCTTTCCCTCCTCCTGATTCCTTGCCTAGAGCAAGCGTTAGTTCAGAAGACTGTCAAAATTCATTCACTGGACTTCCAAGTGGCAGTACCTGGGGCTGGAGTTGTGGGGGACAGACTACTGGAGCCAAGGAGAAAGTCATGCATCCAGGTGTCCAAGTCACCACCTCTTTATGGCTCACTTGATTTGTTCACAGTGTGTCTCCTCTCATGGAAAGTAAGCACCCTGCAGGCAAGGTCTTTGTCTTGATCACTGCTGCTTTCCCCGTCACCTGAGGTAGTGTCTGGCACACAGTAGACAATCAGTAAGCACTTACTACTCGGCTATACAGAGTGGGTGTCTGGACTGTCTGCTGCCTTTCTGGGGGAAGTGGAGCAGGCAGAAGGAGTGGAGGGGGTCAAGATCTAAAGGTCAAGAAGCCAGGGGCTCAGGGCAGTGGGGCTCATGGGAGGACCAAAGAGACATTTTGGGAGAACATATGAATTGTTCTCATTACTTGGTGTGACTTGTCCCTAAGCCCTAGGCAGGGCTGGAATGAGTGAGAAGGGAACAGGCCAACTTCTCATTAATGTAATTAATGGGAAATTAATGAGGCTCCATGGAGTCAAGCCAAAGACTGGTTACTCAGAACTGGGTGGCCTGCCTCCCTGAAAGGGAGCACCCTGAAAGATGGAGGAACTAAGGCAGCAGAAGGCCTTCCCCTGTAGCTCCATCCGGACCCAGAGTGACTAACAACTCCCTTTTCCATTAGTCCCCAGCCCCACCCTTTTCCCCAGGAACCTAGGCCTCTAGGAGAGTGGTTCTCAACAGAGAGGGACAGCTTTGCTCCCCCAGCAAACATTTGGGAAAGTCCAAAGATATTCTTTTTTTTTGTTGTTTTTTAATTTTATTTGAGAGAGAGAGTGGGAGTAAGTGAGAGGGACCGAGTGAAAGAGAGAGAGAGAGAGGGAGAGAGAGAGAGAGAGAGAGAGAGAGAATATCTCAAGAAGGCTCCATGCTAAGCGTGGAGCCTGACATGGGGCTTGATCCCACAACCCTGGGATCATGACCTGAGCCAAAATCAAGAGTCGGATGCTCAGCCAACTGAGCCACCCAGGTGTCCCTAGAGATATTCTTGTCACAACTTGGAGGGGATGTCACTAGCCTCTAGTGGATAGAGGCCAGAGGTACTATTCAACATAATACACAATGCTCAGGACAGCCCCCAACCCGCAACAAAGAACTCTCCAGCCCAACATTTCAGTGGTGCTGAGATTCACAATCTCTGCTTTAGTTGCATAAATAAATATCCGCCCTTCTCTTTTAGCCACAACTTCCTCCAGATGACCCATGCATCTGGGTTAGAGAAACTAGGGGGTAAGTAGAGGCTCAGGTTGATCTCTTAGTGTGAGTAGAGGTTGTTGTGTCTGAGTTAGAGGCTGAGGGGTTAGTCACAAAATAATCCTACTAATTTCTAACGTTTGAGCATTTCTATGTGCCAAAGAATATGCTAAACACCTTACCTTCTTATAACCTATGAGATTAGCAACGTTAGCTTCATTTTACCAATGAGAATAAACAGTCTCAGATTAGGGAAGTGACTTGCCCAAGGTCACACACCTGGTAAGCAGGAGACCAGACTTGGTCGGTACCTGCATAATGGCAAAGCACATGTGCTTTGACAAATACACAATGACTAGGAGGGGGTGGTGTTTTATTTAGCAAGAATTGTGTCCTTCATCCACTCAGAGTGGTCTAAGGAGGCATCACAGAGCAAGACTCCTCGCCTGTCTCAAAGTGAGAGGACTGGAGGTGTTGGGAGGGCCAGGAGCCAGCCCAAAGGGGCTCCATATGGAAGGAGCTGTGAAGGGAGAGCTTCCCCATCCTGCACATGGGATGTCCAAAGTATCCCTAGCTAATGAGGCTCTCTAAGGAAGAGGGTGGGAATGGGAAGAAAGGGTGAAGGACAAAGGTTCCAACTGCCCAGACCTAGACTTCATGAAGGCTAGAAGACTCCTGGAGACCAGCTAGCCCTGGTCCTTCCTTCTGCAGCTGAGAAAACTGCTTCAGAGAAGTTAGGTCCAAATGGCAGGCTGGTGGCAGGACCCAGACCAGAACCTCAGCCTCCTACTTGGTGACTGATCCCCTTATACTGTTGGTGAAGGAGACCTGGATGGGCTGGTGGCCCCAGGAATCCACCCGCAGGAAATGGTCCCAACTAACTGAATGGGAAGGCTGAGTCTGAGAATGAGTCTGTTTTGGAGAGGAAGAAGGAAGGTTGAAGGGAGAGGGATACTCTACCATCCCGGCCCCACCCCTTCATTTGACAAGGTAGTGGCTGGTGTCCCTATGGTGGCAGTCATAAGGGGTCACAGAGCCACTACCACACTCCACACTCATCTCCTTCCAGAACTGGCAGGCCTGAGAGACCATGGAGAGGGTGGGTCAACTGAGGGCCCCAGGAATGTGCTTCCCAGCCCTCAACTCTCCCCATGGGTTGCTCCCTCTCCTTGACAACTCAGGTTCTCAGCATCCCTCTTCAAGTGAAATGATAGTAACGATGAATAAGGGGAATATTGAGCATTAATGCCAAGCAGCTAAGGGCTTTACATGTATAGCTCATTTCATTCTCCAACAGCCTTTTGACCTATCATTCTCATTTTATCCAGCACTCATCTATAAAATGAGGGGTAATAATATTATCTATATCACAGGTACACAGGTATGTATGTACAGCCCCTTGCACATAATAAGTGCTATTTAAGTATTAGTTATTATTAATGAGAAATCCGGACACAGAGAGGTTAAGTAATTTGCACAAGATCACACAGCTATATTGGTGGAGCTAGGATTCAACACCCAGGCTAATGTGACTCCACACAGTCTTCACTGCCTGGATAGAGCTGAATTTAGTGTCTCCCTGAGCTGGTCAGCCTCCAGCACTCCCCATTCTCTCTTTTGGTGGCCCCAACTCCCCATCCCTACTTGGTCACTGACAGGTACTGACATCCACATCACTGACATCCACATCTTTCCATCTTTCTGAACCTTCCTCCATATCTCCAGCTCTGTTGTCATATATATCTCACTCTGCAATGTCTCTACTATGAGATGCCCAGGTGGGCCTCTCTCCTTCTTCTGAACCCCAGTCTTTCCCACTGGGAAAGTGGCCTGAGCCTGCTCCCCTGTCTTTCCTCCCTTAATTTCCTGACTTTAGCTACTGGGGACTGGGGGTGGGGGGGGGGGTGGGGGAAGCTGCCCATGCCATCCCTGCTGGGAATGGAAGGGAGAGGAGAAGGAAAAAGAGGGAGGAAGGGGAACAGGATCCTTGGAGGGGATGTTTCTTACACCAGAAAGATCAAAGCCATGAGAAAGGAAGTTGAAAACTTTTCAAGGAAGCAATCAGGTAACAGACATCTGGCTATTGGTGTGACCAGAAGCTCAAGGGAGCACCGAAACCCCGTTAAGAACTGGAAACATAATCAGACATACTCAAAACACAGTTGAAATCAGGCACTAATGAATGCATGTACTCCCCTCCAGGAGCCAGAGCTGGCTGCAGAAGAGTAAGAGAGAATGGGCCCAACCATCATCTTTACTGGTAAATGGCCCAATGCAAATAAGAGCACCTTACTGGTCAGGATTCTGAGCTCGGGGCATGTGGTGGCCACTCCAGCCATTATGGGAGTGGAGCCTCCTGAGACAGCCGTGCTAGCTATGTGGAAGGCCAGACCCAATGGGAGCCGTTCCAGGGGCTGTCGTGAGGGATGCAGATCCTAGAAGGGAAGAGAGAAAAAATGGCCAGAAGAGATCAGAAGTGAGAGCAGAAGCAGAAATTACATTCAGTGTTCCCTCAATCAAAATCCTAGCGACTTATAGGGGCACCTGGGTGGCTCAGTTTGTTCAGCGTCTAAAATTTGCTCAGGTCATGATCTCATTGTTCCTGAGTTTGAGTCCTGCATTTCGCTCTGTGCTGACAGCTCAGAGCCTAGAGCCTGCTTCAGATTCTGTTTCTCCCTCTCTCTCTCTGCCCTTCCCCTGCTCACGCTCTGTCTCTCTCTCTCTCTCTCAAAAATAAATAAACATTAAAAATAAAATAAAATAAAAATCCTAGCGAGTTGTTGGTATAAATAGATGAGCTAATTCTATGAACATGAAGACTGAGAATGGCTGAGAAATCTCAAAACAAAACAAAAGTAGAAGACTTAAACTACCAGATCTTGAAACTTGCTACAAAGCTGAGGTCATTAAGTACTGTGGCACTGACCTAAAAATAGACACAGAAGAACAGAATAGGGGCACCTGGGTGGCTCAGTTGGTTAAGTGTCCAACTCTTGGTTTCAGCTCAGGTCATGATCTCACAGTTTGTGGGTTTGAACCCCACATCAGGCTCTGCACTGACAGCAAAGAGCCTTCTTGGGATTCTCTCTCTCTCTCTCTCTCTCTCTCTCTCTCTCTGCCCCTCCCCCACTCATGTGCACATGTAAACTCCCACACTCTTCCTCTCTCTCAAAAGAAAGAAATAAACTTAAAAAAAAAAAAGGAACAGAATAGAGTCCAGAAATAGACCCACATGTATATGCTCACCGGCCTTTTGATAAAGATACTCACACAACTCAATGGTGGGCAGAGAGGGAGGGTCTTTGAAATAAATGGCTCTGAGGCAACTGGTTATCCATACAGAGAGAAAATGAACCGACCTCTACCTTACTCCATACACAGAAATTAATTGAAGACAAATCATAGGCTTAAATTTCAAAGCCCAAATAAGAAAGCTTCCAGAAGCATGCATAAGAGAATATGTTTATGACTTTAAAGTAGGCAAAAAAAAAAAAAGTCTTAGGTAGGATACAAAAGACACTAACTACAAGAGAAAAAAAGTTTATGAATTGAAAAGCAGGGGTGGGGTTGGAGGGGGTGCTTTGTATAGCCACCAAGCCCAGGGCACTGCTCCAATGAGATTTTGGGGAACTGTTGACTTACACGTGGCTGAGTACAGGAAGCCCCCACCCAGAGCCACAGGCCAAGCTAAAAAGCCCTCTAGAGATAGATTGAGAAATAGAAATATCACCTAGCAACACCGAGAATGTTACTGTAGTGCTCCCAGAAATGGTTGTAGCTGAAATCTGAGAACTATTTGGAAAACTCCCAGAAGGTGAAGAAACTGTTGAGAAACTTGCAAAGAACGTGCAGAGATCGGCAGAGTTCTACCCAGAGACAGTGGTGAGACTGGTAGACATGGTGGGGAGACTGACAGAGATCTTCTCAGAGATGGTAGGGAGATTGGCAGAGATGGTAGGGATACCAGCAGAGACAGTGGGGAGACCAACAGAGAGATATCCTCAGAAATAGGAGACTGGCAGAGACGGTGGGGAGACTGACAGAGGTATCTCCAGAACCTGAGGGACTCTCAGAGGTTGTCAGTATGCCTCCAGATGCTGTTTCCTGATGAGGTCAGCTGAGCTATTGTTGGAAGAAGAAAAATGAAGTGATGGGATTAGAAGAGTTGGCCAACTCCAAAGGCCACCTCTTTACCCCAACAACCCTTTTCAGAGGCTGGTGTTCCTGCAGGCCCAGGAATAGCACCCAGGTGCGTCCATGGTGCCTGATGGTGTGTGCCTTTCCAGATCTATTTCCCCTGCTCTTTAAAGGCTCTGAGGCTTGCATCACCTGAGGTGCTCAGTGAGTTGAGCATCCGACTCTTGATTTTGGCTCAGGTCATGGTTCCAGGATCGTGGGATCGACCTCTCCGCTTAAGT
>NW_024422661.1:0-65037 GCF_014898765.1 Herpailurus yagouaroundi | reverse complement strand
CAGAAGTGATGGAATATAATTAATGTGTGTGTGTTGGGGTGGGGGGGCGGGGGGTTATTTGCAAAGAAGCTGATTGGGATGGAAATGAGGAACACTGAACAAAAGAAAGTGAGACCAGAACAAAAATAAGTAAGATTCAAAAAGAAGGAACAGAATTATATCTAATAGGAGTGGTGGCTTGACTAGAGTCTAGAGCAGAAATGACAGAAACAGGCAAAAAGGTGATGGTTGTCACTGGAGGTAAATGTGTGTGCTTAGAGAAGACATGGTGGTCAGTACCCGATAAAGCTGTGTTGGTGATGGTCTGAGTAGAAAAGTCAGTGACCTTGGTGGGCACCAAGGTGATAGAAGAGACCATGAAAGGTCCAGAGACACTAGTGGAGACTGTGGGGACCTCAGAGGCAGAGGTAAAGGCCAAGGTAGGTGATAAGGCCAAAGTAAAAGGTGTGGTGACCTCTGAGGCTGTGGTAGGTCCAAAAGGTGAGGTGGAAGCTTCGGTGTTGCCAGAATCTGTTGAAGAATATATGATGGACCCGGATTCTGAGAAAGAAACTGTGGTGCCCATAGAAGCTGTCGTTGAGGGGCGCCTGGGTAGCTCAGTTGGTTAGGTGCAGGCTCTTGATTTCTGCTCAGGTCGTGATCTCACAGTTTGTGAGTTTGAGCCCCACATCAGGCTCCATGCTGACAGCACATAGCCTGCTTGGGATTCTCTCCCTCTCTGCCTGTCCCACCCCTACTTAAACACTTTCTCTCTCTTTCCTTTTCACTCTCAAAATAAATAAATATTTTTTTTTAAATAAAGGGGTGAGTTAAAGAAAAAAGAAGAAGCTGTAGGTGAGACAGTTAGGGTCTCTCCAGACATTGGAATAGCTGTGGAGGGCACAGATTCTTCTGGTGTCAGAGACTTTAGTGGATACTGTCATTGCCTCAGAGGCCAAGGTAGACACCACACTGCTGTCAGAGAGATCAGTGGTGGCCTTAGTGGTATCAGCAGTGGTGGTAGATGCCATGGTGGTCTCAGAAGTGGTGGGGGAGGCCATGGTAGTCCCAAAAGCTGTGTTCTTAGAGCCTGTGGTGGGCAGAGATGTAATTGTGGAGGCTGTGGTGGTCTCAGAGACCTTGGTAGAGGCCCCAGAAGCCTCAAAGTCTGGGATAGAGGGTATCATTGACACAGATGCTGCAATGGTGGACCTGAGGGCCTCAGAAGTTATTTGAGAGACTAGGGTAGTTGAAGAACTTATGGTGACTTCAGAGGCTATGCTGAGGGCTGATGGTGGGCACAGATATTGTAGTGGAAGGTGTGATGATCTCAGGAGCTATAGTAGAAGCTATGGTGGTGTCCACACTTATGGAGATTTCAGAGGCAAAGGAAGAGGCCTCTGTGGACATGGTGATCTCAGAGCCTGTGATGGACACAGACTCTGCAGTGGTGTTTGAGCTGCGGTGGAATCTATGGTGGCCCTGGGGCCTGTGATGATTTCAGAGGTTGTAGTGAAGACTGTGGTGGTCACAGATGTCATCACGGAGGGAGCAGTGCTCTCAGAGGCTGTGAAGGACAGAGATGCTGTGGTGTCAGCAGTTATTGGGGTGACTGCAGAAGGCACAGACTTCAAAATTGTCACAAGGGCTTTGGTGGAAACTGTACTGATATCAGAGGCTGTGTTGGCAGGTATTGTAGTCTCAGAGGTGGTGGTAGAGGCCATGATGGTCTCAGAGGCTGTTGTAATCTTTGAGCCTGAGTTGTAGACCATGGTAGGCACAGAGGTTATTATGGAGGACACGGTAGTCAGAGGCTGGGGTGCAGGCCATCATTGGCACAGACAGTGTAGTGAAGGACTTCATGGTTTCAGAAACTGTACGGGAGACTGAGGTAGTCTCAGAGCCTGTGGTGGTTTCAGAGGCTGTGGGAGAGGTCATGGTGGATACAGATGCTGTGGTGGAGGGTGTGGTGCCTCAGAGGCTGTGGTGATGGTTGTGTGGTCTCAGAAGCTGTGGTGGAGACCTTGATGGCCTGAGAGGTTGAGTTGCTCTGAGGACCTGTGGGAGGAGCCCATTGTGGACACACACACTGTGGTGTCTCCTGAGGCCGTGGTTGTCTTGGTAGTGTGCCTGGCAGCTGTGATCAAGGGTATGGAGGGCTCAGAGGCTATGGTGGACCCAGGAGTTGTAGTCCTCCCTAAAATACATTAATTTTTATTCAGGAATAACCCTAATTTTTGCATTTTTTTATATTTAATTAAGAATATTGTACAAATTTGTCATTCTTATTTCCTTTAAGTCAGCAGAACTACTGGTATCTAGACTGCAGTTAATCTGCCGGGCCCCCCCCCCCCCCCCCGGGGATGCTGTGGGCACGCCTGCTGAGTCACTTGTGCTTCTGTGTTGAATGAATCGTTTGATCAGTCACCTCTACACTCTTCTTTCCTCAAGAATTTTGCTAATCAGGGTCCTCAGTCTTTTGGTTTCTGTGGGGTTTTTGTTGCTGTTCGCCTAGGTGAATCTTAAAATCTAAAGATGTTAAGGAGGCAACACAAACAGAAACTGCATATCATTTCTCTAACACGAAGGATTGTTGGAGCTCAGATGAAGGAGAAAATGTGTTGTTTGAAAACATAGAGGTCATCTGGACAGATATCCCCAGAAGCATTCCCTCAGCTGGGTGAAAGTAAAGGGGAGGTCACACCAAAACGGTAGGACACTTGAGCTGAGACCCTCAAGTGCAAATCCCCCCTTGATTCTTTGCAACCTTCAGCATACTGTCCCTGCCTGAGCGGAACCACCGATTATTATGCATGAAATGAAGGCAGTCAGGTTGTAGCTTTTAGATGAGGGTAAATGCTGCATGGCCACTACTGGATATTTATGCAAAGAAAATGAAAACACTAGTTTGAAAAGATACATGCACCACTACTTTCATTGCAGCATTATTTAAAAGAGCCAAGAGCCGCTCTGGAAAGCAGTGTGGAGGTTCCTCAGAAAATTAAAAATAGACCTACCCTATGACCCAGCAATAGCACTGCTAGGAATTTATCCAAGGGACACAGGAGTACTGATGCATAGGGGCACTTGTACCCCAATGTTCATAGCAGCACTCTCAACAATAGCCAAATTATGGAAAGAGCTTAAATGTCCATCAACTGATGAGTGGATAAAGAAATTGTGGTTTATATACACAATGGAATACTACGTGGCAATGAGAAAAAATGAAATATGGCCTTTTGTAGCAACGTGGATGGAACTGGAGAGTGTGATGCTAAGTGAAATAAGCCATACAGAGAAAGACAGATACCATATGGTTTCACTCTTATGTGGATCCTGAGAAACTTCACAGGAACCCATGGGGGAGGGGAAGAAAAAAAAAAAAAAGAGGTTAGAGTGGGAGAGAGCCAAAGCATAAGAGACTGTTGAGAACTGAGAGCAAACTGAGGGTTGATGGGGGGTGGGAGGGAGGAGAGGGTGGGTGATGGGTATTGAGGAGGGCACCTTTTGGGATGAGCACTGGGTGTTGTATGGAAACCAATTTGACAATAAATTTCATATGTAAAAAAAATAATAAATAAATAAATAAATAAATAAATAAATAAATAAAAGAGCCAAGATATGGAAGCAACTCAATAGTTTATTTTTGCTTTTGTTTCTCTTGCCTGAGGAGACATATCCATAAATATGTTGCTAAGGGCAATATCCAAGGGCTTAATTTTTATGTTTTCTTAGAGGAATTTTATGGTTTCAGGTCTCAAATTTAGATCTTTAGTGTACTTTTGAGTTTATTTTTGTGTATGGTGTAAGAAAGTGGTCCATTTTCATTCTATTGCATGTTACTATCCAGTTTTCCCAACACCATTTATTGAAAAAACTGTCTTTTTCCATTGTATATCCTTGCCTCCTGTGTTATAGAATGTAAACACACACACACACACACACACACAAACACACATAGTATGTGGATATATATGTAGGGAATATTACTTAGTTATAATAAGCAATGAGATCTTGGCATTTGTGACAACATGGATGGACTTAGAGGGCATTATGTTAAGTAAAATAAGCCAGAGAAAGACAAATGCCATACTTATAAATGGAATGTTAAAAAGGCAACAACAATGGACAATCAAAAAACATTTTTTAAAGCATATCTACTTTTGAGAGAAAGAGAGAGAGAGAGACTGTGTGTGTGAACAACAGAGAGAGAGAGAGAAACCCAAGCAGGCTCTACCGGCAGCACAGAGCCCAACATGAACTCACAAACCATGAGGTAAAACCAAGAGTCAGATGCTCAACCAATTGAGCCACTCAGGTGCCCCCAAACAAAAACATTCTTAAATACAGAGAATAAACTGATGGTGGTAGCAAGGAGGTGGGTGGGGATATGGGTAAAATAGATAAAGGAGATTCAGAGATACAAATTTCCAGTAATAAAATAAATAAGTGATGGAGATGAAGGTACAGCATAGTAAATATGTCAATAATATTATAAGATGTTGTATGCTGACAGATGGGGACTACATTTAGCAATGATGGGAATGCTTCACAGTAGGGTCTGAATGGAGGATATAAAGGTCTAAGAATAGGTTAAAATTCAACAACTTGGACACTTATGATGTGTCCACTTTATTTTAGCCTTATATATGTTAGTCTCAATTTAAAAATTAAAAAAAAGAAAAACTTAAAGGACTCTTTTAGGTAAATTTCCAGCCCATATTAATTCCATTGCCCCGTCTCTGTTTTTCTAGTTTCAAGTGGAGTCTCCTCTCCACTTCTTTTCAAGTGGAGTCTCCCTCCACTTCTTTTCCACATGTCCTCTGAGGGGAATTTATATTTCCTAATGGTAGTGTGGAGAAAAGACTTGGGTCCTTCAAGCAGGTCTCTCTTGAGCTTGCTCTTATCTGATCTGGCCAGTTGGAACCTGTGCTGGCATCCAACAACCCTAAGACACAATGCTACTGTTGTCTCCATTTTATAGATGAGGAAACTAAGTCACAGAGAAAGCAAGTAACTTGGCCAAACTCACAAAGCTAATAAGTGCCACAAGCAGGAAGTAAACTAAGAAGCCAGCTTCAGACTATGTGCTTTTAGCCATTAGTGTGTCATGCACAAACAAGGCCTTAAGTCTGGCTGGTTCTATACCTATCTTCTTGCAGCCAGGTTTCCTATTCACAACCTCACCCTATATAGAAATTCGGGAGCTGTCACTCTTGGAAAGCTAAAATATATGACCACAGAAGCTGGAGAGGCCCAGCCATGTGGTCTATTAAAAAATAGATGAAATAGTCATGAGAAGGCACAGGTCAGAAGAGTTAACGTGTTAAGAGTAGGTTGCCTGAGTAAATGTGTTAGGACCAGCTACCTGATCAGAGGTCATTTTTTGAGTGCCTGTTTGGAGAGTCAGTTCTGATGACTATTAAGGAAAGAAAATGTAGAGGCTGAAGTTTTAGAACTTTTGTTTGTTTTGCAGAGTAAGAGATTAGTTTATCACAGCTTAAGGAATTTCTGGAACCAAGTACTTACGTAAAGTGAGGATTTGTAAACACCTAGTGCAGATGTGAAATTCCTCCTTCTCTCTCTTGTGCTGAGTATTTTATTTAGGAAATTCCTGAGTTCCAGCTTCTCACTGCCTGTCTTCCAACCTCAACATGTCCTTCTCCAAACTGACTGGATAAGAGTCTCCTTTCTTTTTCTGAATCCTCAATTCCAGCAGAATTCTTGTCAGTATAAGGAGTCACAAAACTGTCTTTCCATATGATATATGGTTTATCAGAAAATAACATAAAAAGAAACACAGTCTTCTATGAAATACAGACCTAGATGATTTATGTCTGTGACCCATCGTTCTACAAGCTGGCCCTCTGATGGAAGCTGTCATCCCTGGATTTAGGAGTGAAGCTCTCTCATGAGTTTGTTAAGACTTCATCAAATACCTTGAACCACTGTATGGAAATGTCTTTGTGTGCTTGAGCAACAGTCTTCAACTTTTCCACTCATATATTCTCAATAAGCATTTTGAAAAACTGTATATTCCCTCATCTGTTTCTGTTTAATCTAGTGTTTAAATAATAAGTTTAGTAATTGCAAATAATGTAATTTCTACCATATTGTAAATATAAACATTGAAACAATAAAAGTTTCACTACTTTTTAAAATGTTTCAGACTCTGAATACTGTAGCATCTTAATGGTCACCAATATCCTTTTTAATAGCATATAAGCAAGTTTATCTTCAACAATAAAAATTTCACATAATTCCTTCTGTGCCATGAATATTTTCCTTGTTCCACCTTATTCCACTCTAATATGTTTTGTTTGAAGGAGTTTTATTGGCTGTGATATCATGCTTCCATGCACCAAAAGATATGTTTTGGGGCACCTGGGTAGCTCAGTCGGTTGAGCGTCCTACTTCAGCTCAGGTCATGATCTCGCGGTCCATGAGTTCGAGCCCCACGTCCGGCTCTGTGCTGACAGCTCAGAGCCTGGAGCCTGTTTCAGATTCTGTGTCTCCCTCTCTCTCTGACCCTCCCCCGTTCATGCTCGTCTCTCTCTGTCTCAAAAATAAATAAACGTTAAAAAATTTTTAAAAAAAGATATGTTTTGTGTGGTTTTTTTCACCATGTTGCCCTTTTTGTTTTCTATCCTCAGTTTATGCTCTCTGTCATCCATTTAAAAAGGAAACGGGGAGGAATTAAGATGATGGAGAAGTAGGGGGACCCCCTGCTTTCCTTGACCCTCAAACACAGCTGTATTGAGGTCAGATCACTTGGAAAACCCAGGAAATCTATCTGAGGACTGGCAGAAGGATCTCCACCATTGGAGGGAGACAGCTTGGCAGGTGTGAGATGCGTGGATGTGAATTGGGGGAGAGAAAAGTGGTGGTGCTGTAGAGGAGAGGCAACCCTTTCTGTGGAGAGAAAAAGGAGAGAATGAGAGGTTGAGAAAGTATGGCATTGGGTCACACAAGACAAAAACCTCTCTGGACCACAGACCAGGGAGCAAGGGATACTGAGTATCATCTCAGGTTTTTTGCAAACAGTGTGGAACTCAAACTCTTAGGTTGGAAGTGCACAGCTTTGTCTGGAGCGGAGCCATGGAGTGGGCTCGAGAGAAGGAGGGCTCTGGCCCCACAGTGCATAGCATGGCGTAGAGATCTCCAGGACGCACTGGGAAAGAACATTCCCCTTCCTGTAGAACATTTGGAAGAGGGTATATTGCCTTTCATAGAACAAAAAACCCAGCAGGTGCCAGCAAATGGCCTTTTATCAGCAGGGGACTGAGGCATGTGCAGAGGGCAGATAACCTGGTCGCTGCTTTTCACAGTGCTACACCATAAATTCCATACACCATACAGATGTGGGACTATTTTGCTGGGAAAAAAGACATCAGACAGAGCCTGGAGAGACTCTACTTTGGGGTGGGGGGAAGGGGGGAGGGACGGAGGTCTACCCCGTGCTGGGTCCTTTAAGATTTGGAGTGTTGAATCCTAGCTATGTGTCAAAGATAAAACACAGGAGAGCTTTGGCGCAGGGTGCACTGATGACCTCGCTATTCTGTGAGCGCTCCCTGAACAGCAAGGAGTGTGAGATCCCTTGTCCAGGGATGAGAGAGTGGAGTGGCACCATTTTTCCCCTTGTCACCAACATGGTGGGATTTCAAAGAGCAACAAAGTGGCCGCCAGTTGAGGCTGCACTCTGCTTACACCAAATCCAGTCTTGCTGTGCCTGGCATCTGAGGGCAAGACTGACTCCGAGACAGTGCAGGGAGCCTGTCCTCCAGCACACCACAGCCAACACCCCACAATACACCAAGTGTACTGAACATCAAGTGCTTCAAAATGGCACCTGAAGTTTTGGTGGAAATAGGACCAGGCTTACTTTTTTTTTTTTTTTTTTTTTTTTGTTTTTTTTTTTTTTTTTTCCTTTAGAATCAGGGTTATAGTTTTTTTGTTTATTTGTTAGCTTTGTTTCCTTTTCTCCTTTTTGAATCAGGCTTCTTTTATTCTTTTCTTTTTCTTTCTTTTTCTTTTTGTTTGGAATCAGGTTTATAGCTTTTTGTCTGGTTGGTTTTTTGTTACTTTTCCTTTTCTCTGTTTTTGGATCAGGATTTTTTTCTTTTTTTTTTTTTTTTTTTTTTCCAGGCTTATTTAAAAAAAAAATCAAGCGAGTACAGGTCCAAACACTCCCCACTGCAAGCAAAGAGGAGCTCTTCAGAGGACTGACGAGTGGGAAAGAGCAGCCAAAATGCAACAGCAGAGTGCACACAGCATACACCAGAAACACTTCCTGAATGCCAGGTCCTGGGCAATGTATGACTGCACTCTAAGGTACAGGAAACATAACAAGCTTTTGAAACATGCAAGAGACAGAAACTTAGCCAAAATGACAAGACAGAGGAATTCTCCCCAAAAGTAAGCTCAAGAAGAAATAGCCAGGGACTTGCTCAAAACAGATATAAGCAATATATCTGAAAAAGGATTTAGAGCAAGTGTCATAAGACAAACTAGCTGGGTTTGAAAAAATCATAGCAGACACCAGAGAAACCATTGCTGCAGAGATAAGAGATCTAAAAACTAGTCAGGCTGAAATAAAAAATGCTTTAACTGAGAGGCAAAATGTACTGAATATAATCACAATGAAGATTGAAGAAGCAGCGGAGAGAATAGGTGATAGAGAAAACAAAATTATGTACTATAATGAAGCTGAAAAGAGAGGGAAAGAAAACTATTAAATCATGAAGGTAGACTTAGGGAACTCAGCTATTCCATAAAGTGAAATAATATGCTTATTATATGAGTCTCAGAAGGAGAAGAGTGGGGGAAAGAGGGGCGGAAGGTTATTTGAACAAATTATAGTTGAGAACTTCCCTAATCTGGGGAAGGAAACAGGCATTCAAGTCCAAGAGGTACCGAGAACTCCCCTCAAAACAAAAAATAAATAAAATAAAACAGGTCAACACAATGGCATATCATAATGAAACTTGCAAAATACAAAGATAAAGAGAGAATTCTGAAAGCAGCTAGGGACAAAAGCTCCTTGACCTACAAGAGTAGACAAATAAGGTTAGCAGCAACTGAAACTTGGCAGGCCAGAAGGGAGTGGCAGGAAATATTCAATGTGCTAAGTGGGAAAAATATGCAGCCAAGAATATTTTATCCAGCAAGGCTATCATTCAGAATAGAGGAGATAAAGTTTCCAAGACAAGTGAAAACTAAAGGGGTTTGTGAACACTAAACCAGCTCTGTAAAAAATACTAAAGGAGACACTTTGAGTGGGAAAGAAGGACCAAAAGCAAAAAGACTAGAAAGGAACAGAGACAATCTACAGGAATAGCAATTTTACAGTTAATACAATGGTACAAAATTCATATCTATCAACAATTATTCTGAATGTAAATGGACTAAATGTCCCAATCAAAAGGTATAGGGTATCAGAATGGATAAAAACACAAGATGCACTGATACGCTGCTAAATGAGGAGACTCATTTTAGACCCAAAGTCACCTCCAGATTGAAAGTGTAGGGGTGGCAATTATTTATCATGCTAGTGGACATCAAAAGAAAGCTGGAGTAGCCACACTTATATCAGACAAGTTAGATTTTAAACCAAAGACTGTAATAGGAGATGAAGAAGGGCACTATATCATAATAAAGGGGTTTATATAACAAGAATATCTAACAATTGTAAATATTTATGCTCCTAACTTGAGAGAAGCCAAATATATAAATCAATTAACAACAAACTTAAAGAAATTCTTTGATAATAATACAATAATGTAGAGGACTTTAACACAACTCTCACAACAATGTTCAGATCATCTAAGCAGAACAAGGAAAAAATGGCTTTGAATGACCATTGGCTTTGACTGGACCAGATGGACTTAACAAACAAATTCAGAACAATTTATCTTGAAGCAGAAGAATCCATATTATTTTCAAGTGCACATGGAACATTCTGCAGAATAGATCCTATACTGGGTCACAAATCAACCCTCAATAATTACAAAAAGATTGAGACCATACCATGCATATTTCCAGACCACAATGCTATGAAACTTGAAGTCAACCACAACAAAAAAATTGGAAAGACCACAAATACATGGGGGGTAAAGAACATCCTACTAAAGAATGAATGGATTACCTAGGAAGTTAAAGGAGAATTAAAAAAAATTTTTTTTACATTTACTTATTTTTGCTAGAGAAAGAGCACAAGTGGGGGGGGGGCAGAGAGAGAAGGGGACACAGAATCCAAAGCAGGCTCCAGGCTCTGAGCTGCATCAGCACAGAGCCATATGCGAGGCTCACACTCACAGACCACGAGATCATGACCTGAGCTGAAGTCAGACGCTTAACCAACTGAGCCACCCATGAGCCCAAAGGAGAATTTTAAAAATACATGGAAGCAAATGAAAATGAAAACACAACAATCCAAAACCTTTGGGATTCAGAAAAGGCTGTCCTAGGAGTGAACTTTAGCAATACAGGTCTTCCTCAAGAAGCAAGAAAAGTCTCAAATATGCAACCTAACCTTACACCTAAAGGAGGTGGATAAAGAACAGCAAATAAAAGCTAAATCCAGCAGGAGGCAAATAAAAACTAAATCTAACAGAAGGGAAATAATAAAGATTAGAGCAGAAATAAATGACATAGAAAAAAAACCCAGTAGAACAGATCAATGAAAGTAGGAGATGGTTCTTTGAAAGAATTAACAAAATTGATAACCCCCTAGCCAGACTTATCAAAATGAAAATAGAGGGGTATCTGGGTGGCTCAGTTGGTTGAGCATCTGATTCTTGATTTCAGCTCTGGTCGTGATCTCACAGTTTGAGGGATCAAGCTCTGTGTCCCAGGCTCTGGGCTGACAACATGGAGCCTGCTTGAGCTTCTCTCTCTCCTTCTCTCTCTGCACCTCCCATGAATGAAAGAGGAGAGATCACAACCAACACCATAGAAATGCAGACAATTACAAGATAATATTATGAGCAATTATATGTCCAAATTAGGCAATCTGAAAGAAATGGATAAACTCCTAGAAACATATAAACTACACAAACTGAAACAGGAAGAAATAGAAAATCTGAGCAGACCCATAATCAGCAAAGAAATTGAACCAGTAATGAAAAATCTCCCAACAAAAAGAGTCCAGATGGCTTACCAGGGGAATTCTACCAAACATTTAAAAAAGAATCAATACCTATTCTTCTGAAATCATTGCAAAGAATAGAAATGGAAGGAAAACTTCCAAACTCGTTCTATGATGTCAGCATTACTTTGATACCAAAACCTAACAAAGACCCCACTAAAAAGGAGAATTGCAGACCAATTTCCCTGATGAACATGGATGCAAAAATTCTCAACAAGATACTAGCTCTAATAGAATCCAACAGGACATTAAAAGGGTTATTCACCACAATCAAGTGGGATTTACTCCTGGGCTGCTGGGGTGGTTCAATATCCACAAATCAATCACTGTGATACACCACAGTAATAAAAGAAAGAATAAGAACCATATGATCCTCTCAATAGATGCAGAAAAAGCATTTGACAAAATACAGCATCCTTTCTTGATAAAAACCCTCAATAAAGTAGGAATAGAAGGAACGTACATCAATATCATAAAGGCCATATATGAAAGACCCACAGTTAATATAATCCCCAATGGGGAAAAACTGAGAGCTTTTCACCTAAGGTCAGGAACACAACAGGGATGTCCACTCCCACTGCTGTTGTTCAACATAGTAGTGGAAGTCCTAACCTCAGAATTCAGACAACAAAAAGAAATAAAAGACATCCAAATTGGCAAGGAAGAAGTCAAACTTTCACTCTTCACACACAACATGATACTCCAAATGGAAAACCTGCAACACTTCACAAAAAAATTGCTAGAACTGATACATGAACTCATAAAAGCTGCAGGACATAAAATCAATGCACAGAAGTCTGTTGTATTTCTAAACACCAACAATGAAGCAACAGAAAGATAAATCAAGAAATCAATCCCATTTACAATTACATGAAAAACCATAAGATACCTAGGAATAAACCTAACCAAAGAAGTAAAAGATCTGTATGGTTAAAACTATAGAGCACTTATAAATGAAATTGAAGAAGACACAAAAAAATGCTAAAGCATTCCATGTTCATGGATTGCAAGAACAAATATTGTAAAAATGTCTATACTACCCAAAGCAATCTACACATCCAATGCAATCCCTATCAAAATAACATCAGTAATTTTCACAGAGCTAAAACAAACATTCTAAAATTTGTATGGAGGGAACTAGAAGGTATTATGCTGAGTGAAATAATTCAGTCAGAGAAGGACAGATAGCATATATTTTCACTCATAGGTGGATCTTGAGAAACTTAACAGAAGACCATGGGAGAAGGGAAGGGGAAAAAATAGTTACAAACAGAGAGGGAGGGAGACAAACCATAAAAGACTCTTAAATACAGAGAACAAACTGAGGGTGAATGGATGGTGGGAGAGAGGGGAAAATGGGTGATGGGCATTGAGGAGGGCACTTGTTGGGATGAGCACTGGGTGTTGTATGTAAGCGATGAACCACAGGAATCTACCCCAAAAACCAGAAGCACACTTTACACACTGTATGTTAGCCAATTTGACAATAAATTATATTAAAAATTTTCTTTGTATGGAACTAGAAAAGACCTCAAATAGCTAATGTAATGTTAAAAAAGAAAATCAAAGCTGGAGGCATCACAATTCTGGACTTCAAGCTGTATTACAAAGCTGTAATCATCAAGATAGTATAGCACTGGCACAAAAACAGGCACATAGATCAACTGAACAGAATAGAGAACCCAGAAATGGACCAACAATTATATGGTCAGCTAATCTTCAACAAACAAGAAAGAATATCCAATGGAAAAAAGATAGTCTCTTCAGCAAATGGTGTTGGGAAAACTGGAGAGTGACATGCAGAAGAATGAACCTGGACCACTTTCTTACACCATAACACAAAAAATAAGTTCACAATGGATGAAGGCCTAAGTGTGAGACAGGAAACCATCAAAATAGAGGAGAACACAGTCAACAACCTCTTTGACCTTGGCCGCAGCAACTTCTTAGTAGATATGTGCCAGAGACAAGGGAAACAAAAGCAAAAATAAACTCTTGGGACTTCATCAAGATAAAAAAAAAATCTGCACAGCAAGGAAAACAATCAACAAAACTAAAAGGCAACCAACCAAATGGGAGATATTTTCTTTTTCTTTTTTTGCGGGGGGAGGGGATGGAGAGAAAATATTTTCAAATGACATGTCAGATAAAGGGTTAGTATCCAAAATCTATAAAGAACTTACCAAATTCAACACCCAAAAATAAAAAATCCAGTGAAGAAACGGGCAGAAGACATGAATAGACACTTTTCCAAAGAAGATATCCAGATGGCTAATACACACATGAAAAGATACACTATCGCTCATCATCAAATCAAAATACAAACACAAAATACAAATCAAAACCATGATGAGATATCACCTCACATCTGTCAGAATGGCTAAAATGAACAACTCAGGGAACAACAGATGTTGGTGAGGATGCAGAGGAAGGAAGGGGAACCTCTTGCACTGTTGGTGGGAATGCAAACTGGTGCAGCCAGTTTACTCTGGAAAACAGTATGGTGGTTCTTCAAAAAGTTAAAAATAGGACCACCATATGACCCAGCAATTACACTGCTAGGTATTTATCCAAAGGATAAAAAAAATAGTGATTCAAGGGGGCACATGCACCCCAATGTTTATAGCAGCAGTATCCACAGTAGCCAAAATATGGGAAGAAAATAGGGAAAGAGCCTATGTGTATTGACTGACATAATGGATAAAGAAGATGTGAGATATATATGCGATGGAATATTACTCAACCATCAAAAAGAATGACATCTTGCCATTTGGAATGACATGGATGGTACTATGCTAAGTGAAATAAGTCTGTCAGAGAAAGACAAATACCATATGATTTCACTCATATGTGAAATTTAAGAAACAAAACACATAAACATAGGGGAAGGGGATAAAAAGTAAAATAACATAAAAACAGGGAAGCAAACCATAAGACACTAATAACTATAGGGAACAAACTGAGGGTTTCTGGAGGGGAGGTGGATGGGGTGATAGGGTAAATGTGTGATGGGCATTAAGGAAGGCACTTGTTGTAATGAACACTGGGTATTATATGCAAGTGATGAATCACTAAATTCTACCCCTGAAGCTAATACTGTAGTATATGTTAAGTAACTTGAAATTTTTAATATGAAATTTATTGTCAAATTGGTTTCCATACAACACCCCATGCTCATCCTAACAGGTGCCCTCCTCAATACCCATCACCCACTTTCCCCTCCCTCCCACCCCCCATCAACCCTGTTTATTCTCAGTTTTTAATAGTCTTTTATGGTTTGCCTCCTTCCCTCTCTGTAACTTTTTCCCCCCTCCCCTCCACCATGGTCTTCTGTTAAGTTTCTCAGGATCCACATAACAGTTAAAATATATGGTATCTGTCTTTCTCTCTATGACTTATTTCACTTAGCATAACACTCTCCAGTTCCATCCACATTGCTACAAAAGGCCATATTTCATTCTTTCTCATTGCCAAGGTAACTTGAATTTAAATAGAATCATGAAAGACAAAACAAGATTTTAATGTTCCCTTTCTGTAAAGAAAACAAGACTTAAAAAATAAATATATTGGCTAAGATCATGTAGTCAATCAGCAACTAAATCTGTTCATATCCAAGACAATTCTTGTAACCATCCTACTTATACAGCAGCCCACATAACCAATGAACTTGAACTTTTGACGTACAAGGAAATTATGGAGGAAAATATTTTTTATTTAAAAAATAATTTTGGGGGTGCTTGGGTGGTTCAGTTGGTTAAGCATCTGACTTCGGCTCAGGTCATGATCGTATAGCTCATGAGTTGAAGCCCCACATCAGGCTCTGTGCTGACAGCTCAGAGCCTGGATCCTGCTTTGGATTCTGTGTCTCCCTCTCTCTCTCTCTGCCCCTCCCCTGCTCGTGCTCTGTCTCTCTCTCTCTGTCAAAAATAAATAAACATTTTAAAAAATCTGGAGGAGGGGCGCCTGAATGGCTCAGCTGGTTAAGCATCCGACTTTGGCTCAGGTCATGCTCTTGCCGTTCATGAGTTTGAGTCCCATGTTGGGCTCTGTGCTGACCACTCGGAGCCTGGAGCCTACTTTGCATTCTGTGTCTCCCTCTCTCTCTACCCCTCTCTGCTCACACTCTGTCTCTCTCTGGATTGGCTTTTGGGTTGACTTTGAAATCTTTGAACTGTTGAAGTAAAACATGTACCTCTAGCTATTACTTCATTACAATTTTAAATAAGAAATCAAGTGAAAGGAAAACAAAGACAGTAAAAAAACGAAGCGTTATTTAATTTGTCAATGTACAAATATTTTCACTAACATGCTTGAAACATAGTTATACAGTATTGAATCTTCTATCAGAATAAAATAAGGATTTGACTGACAAACCAAAAATAAAAATAAATAAAAAGGAAACACACTAAAAGATCCCATTACTAATAAATGTAGACATCTGAACTTGTGAATTTAAACTACTAAACTTGAATTTACCTGTAACTTTTTGGTAATATATGTTTTATTGAACAAATTACAATTTGCAACCTCAGTGGAAAAAGCAGTGATACTAAATTTATAAGATTTGTTTTACGATTAGGGAATGCTATGCCTTCAGGAGAACCTAGGTGGTTCTTGATTTTGGCTCAGGTCATGATATCACAGTTTGAGGGATTGAGCGCCTCACCAGGCTCCCCACTGACAGTGCAGAGCCTGCTTGGGATTCTCTCTCCCCCGTCTCTCTGTTCCTCCCCTGGTCACTCTCTGTTTCAAAAGAAAAAAGAAAGAAAAAAAAAAGAAAATGCTATGCAAAATGCTATGCCTTGATAATTTTCAAACTATCATTGTATTATCTCAAAATAACAACATACAAATATGCATAGCATTTTTATATTGTTTTAATTCTAATCCCTGTATAGTTAACATACACTGTTACATTACTTTCAGCTGTACAATATAGTGATCCAACACTTCCACACATCACAGGCTGCTTATCATGACAAGCACACTGCTTAATCCCCATCACCTATTTCACCCATCCCCCTGACTACCTCCCCTCTATTTGTTCTCTGTAGTTAAGAGTTTGTCTCTTGGTTTATCTCTCTCTCTTTTTTTCCCTTTAATTGTTTGTTTTATTTTTTAAATTCCACGTATGAGTGAAATCATACTGCATTCGTCTCTCTCTGACATTTCACTTACCATTATGTTCTCTAGCTCCATGCATGTCATTGTAAACGGCAAGATTTCTTTCTTTTTGATGGTTGAGTAATATTCCATTGTATAAATATATCACCTCTTCTTTATCCATTCATCTCTTGGACACTTGGGCCACTTCCATAATTTGGCTATTGTAAATAATGCTGCAATAGAGATAGGGGTGTATTTATCCCTTTGAATTTGTGTTTTTGTTTTTGTTTTTGTTTTTGTTTTTTTTTTTGATAAATACCCAGTAGTGAAATTACTGGATCCTAGCTCTATTTTTAACTTTTGAGGAAACACCACACTGTTTTCCAGCATGGCTTCACCAGTCTGCATTCCCACAAACAGTGCATAAGTTTTCTTTTTTCTTCACCTCTTCACCACACCTGTTGGTTTTTTTGTGTGTATTTTTTATTTTAGCCATTCTCCTAAGTATGAAGTGATATCTCATTGTAGTTTGGATTTGCATTTCCTTGATGATGAGTGATGTTGAGCATGTTTTCATGCGTCTGTTAGCCATATATATATCTTCTTTGGAGAAATGTTGATTCATGTCTTCTGCCCATTTTTAAATTGGATTATTTGTTTTTTGGGTGATGAGTTGTATGAGTTCTTTATATATTTTGGATATGTTATTTGCAAATATCTTCTCTCATTCACTAGTTGCCTTTTACTTTTGTTAATTGTTTAATTTGCTGTGCAAAAGCTTTTTATTTTGATGGAGTCCCAAGAGTTCATTTTGCTTTTGTTTTCCTTGCCTCAGTAGACATATCTAGAAAAATGTTGCTATGGCTGATATCAAAGAAATTACTGCCTGTGTTCTCTTCTAGAAATTTTATGGTTTTAGGCCTCACATTGAGGTATTTAATTCATTTTTAATTTATTTTTTTGTGTGGTGTAATAAAGTGGTCCAGTTTCATTCTTTTGCATGTAGCTGTCCAGTTTTCCTAAGTTGAAGAGACTCTTTTTCCCATTGGATATCCATTTCTCTTTTGTCGAAGATAATTGACCATATAATTGTAGGTTTATTTCTGGATTTTCTATTCTGCTCCATTGATCTATGTGTCTATTTTTGTGCTAGTACCATACTGATTTGATTACTACAGGTTTGTAGTATAACTTGAAGTCTGGAATTGTGATACCTCCAGCTTTGTTTTTCTTTTTCAAGATTGCTTTGGCTAGTTGAGGCCTTTTGTGGTCCCATACAAATTTTAAGATTGTTCTAGTTCTGTGAAAAATCCTACTGTTTTTTTCTGTGTGTGTTGTGTGTTTTTTTCTTTGTTTTTTTTTTTTAATTTTTTAATGTTTATTTATTTTTGAGAGAGAGAGAGAGGCAGACTACAAGTGGGAGAGGGGCAGAGCGAGAGGGAGACACAGGATCTGAAGCAGGCTCCAGGCTCTGAGCTGTCAGCACAGAGCCTGACACAGGCTCTCATGAACCTGTGACTCATGAACCATGAGACACTCAACCCATTGAGCTGCCCAGATGCCCCTGTTTATTTTTAGAGAGAGAGAAAGAATGGGGGAGAGGGACAGAGAGAGAGAGAGAGAGAGAGAGAGAGAGAGAGAGAGAGAGAATTTTAAGCATGTTCCATGCTCAGTGCAGAGCCTAATGTGGGGCTCTATTCCATAATTCTGGGATCATGACCTGAGCCTAAATCAAGAATCAGACACTCAATCAACTGAGCCACCCAGGTGCCCTGCTACTGGTATTTTGATAGGGACTGCATTAAATATGTAAATTGCTTTGGGTGGCATAGACATTTTAACAATGTTTGTTATTCCAATCTATAAGCATAGACTGTCTTTCCATTTCTTTTTGTTATCTTCCATTTCATCAGTTCTTTTGTATTCAGAGTACAGGTCTTTGGTTAAGTTCATTCCTAGATACTTTATTATTTTTGGTGCAGTTGTAAATGGGATTGTTTTCTTAATTTCTCTTTCTGCTGCTTCATTGTTAATGTATAGAAATGCAATAGGTTTCTGCATGCTGATTTTTTATACTGTGACTTTACTAAATTCATTTGTCAGTTCTAGTAGTTTCTTGGTGGAGTCTTTAGGGTTTTCTATATATAGTATCATGTTATCTGTCATAGTGAAAGTTTTGCTTCTTCTTTACTAATTGGGATGCCTTTCATTTCTTTTTGTTGTCCAATTGCTGTGGCTAGTACTTCCAGCACTATGTTTTTATTTTTTTTAATTAAAAAAAATTTAACATTTATTTATTTTTGAGACAGAGAGAGACAGAGCATGAGCAGGGGAGGGTCAGAGAGAGAGGGAGACACAGAATCCGAAACAGGCTCCAGGCTCTGAGCTGTCAGCCCAGAGCCCGATGCAGGGCTCGAACTCACGGACTGCGAGATCATGACCTGAGCCAAGTCGGATGCCCAACCCACTGAGCCACCCAGGCGCCCCACACTGTGTTGAATAAAAGTGGTGACAATGGACATCCTTGTCTTGTTCCTGATCCTAGGGGAAAGGCTTTCAGTTTTTCAACACTGAGTATGATGTTTGCTGTGGGTTTTTCATATATTTCATTATTACGTTGAGGTATGTTCCCTCCAAACCTACTTTGTTGAGGGGTTTTATCATGAATAGATGGATGTTGTATTTTATCAAATGTTTTTTCTGCATCTATTGAAGTGATCATATAGTTTTTTATCCTTTCTCTTATTGATGTGATGTATCATGTTGATTGATTTGCAAATATTGAATCACACTTGCATTCTGGAACTAAATCCCACTTGATTATGGTGAATCGTTTTTTAAATGTATTGTTGGATTTAGTTTGCTAGTATTTTGTTCTATGTATCTATGTTCATCAGGGATATTGGCCTGTAGTCCTCTCTTTTTGTGGTGTCTTTGTGTGGTTTTGGTATCAGGGTAACGATGGCTTCATAGAATGAATTTGGAAGTTTTCTTTCCTTTTCTATTTTTTTGGAAATAGTTTGAGATGAATAGGAATTAACTCTTATTTATTTACTTACTTATTTAAAGAATTGATGTTTATTTTTGAGGGAAAGAGAGAGAGACCGAGACAGAGGGGACAGAGGAGCTGAAGCAGGCTCTGGGCTGACAGGAGAAAGACCCATGCGGGGCTTGAATTCACAAATCATGAGCTTACGTCAGACTCACCAACTAAGCCACCCAGGTGCCCCAGAATTAACTCTTTTTTAAATATTGCTAGAATCTGCCTGTGAAACTTTCTGCTCCTGGACTTTTATTTGTTGGGAGTTTTTTGATTACTAATTCAACTATTGCTGGTAAATGGTCTGTTTAAATTTTCTATTTCTTCCTGCTTCAGTTTTGTAGTGCTACCAATACACTCATGAAGTGCATGCAACCTCATGGAATGGGTACTGTTATCACCCTCATTTTTACAGATGAGGAAACTGAGACCCAAAAGAGTTAAGGAACTTGTGCCAGGTCACTCTGAGCTCAAACCAGAAACCAAAAATACTAGTTTCACAATCCGTGTTCTTAGATGACATGCTGTAAGGCCTCTCTATGTTCCTTTCATCCTCAGATGTAACATGAATCATTTGGAAGTAAATGTGGAGTTTGTAACATCCTTTTCTTTGAAATAATATAAAATATACACCTGTGACCTAAGCAAGAAACTGGTGAATGGGGCACTTTTTCTCCTGAAAGAAAATGGTGTACAAACCTGGGAAGTATGCTTCACATATAAGTTGCTGTTTCCAAGCAAATTTTTGTCAACCTGGAATATTCTAAAACAAGCAGGTGCACAGATAAAGTGGGTTAACTTTCCATAGGGTTTTCCCTAGGTTAAATAAGGCACTTCCACCTTTATTATTTCATACTGATGCTGTCTTTGCTGTACTTTCACGAGATGCTCCGTCAAGAAGGATGCATTCTTTGACAGGGGATGGAAGAGAAAAGACTATTAAAACAGAAATTCTTATTACTCCTGCTACCTCACTCTACAATGTATCTATATGAATATAGATATATTGTATATTTAGTATATGTAACATCTTAACATATACTAAAATTGCCAGTTTGTTATACTCCATTTAGCCCATAAAAGGATTTTATATGAAGCAAGGGGCCCTACTCTGTGTATATGATCCTAAATTAGAAAAAATTTTGAGATATCCCTTTATTTGCACCCTAGAACTTTCTACACCCCAGAAAAATACACCATAATAATATGGGGGCTAGGAAAAAGAGGTGGTTAGTCATTAAGGGGGAGTTAGAAAAGTCTAACTAGCCTGATGCTCTGACCACAAAGGTCTTCTCAGACAAATCAATTTAGGCAAAAGATGATATGATAAATGATCCCTGTACAATATCCCATGCCTGCATAATATTCTTTAGAAAGTCTTTATGTACTTCCAGGGGTATGGAAGTACTCCATTTGAAGATCATTGTACTTGGGGCACATGGGTGGCTCAGTCGGTTAAGCATCTGACTCTTGATTTTGACTCATGTCATGATCTTAGCGTTCGTGAAATTGAGCCCTGCCTCAGGCTCCACGCTGTCAGTGCAGAGCCTGCTTGGGATTCTCTCTCTCCCTCTTTCTGTACCCTCCCCCCACACACACCACTACTTCAAAATAAATAAATAAACTTTAAAATTTTTTAAAAATAAAGATCTTTGTGCCAGACCAACAGTACAAAAGCATGAGATCTAGAAGGGGCAGCACTAATTCTGTCCACTTCCTAGACTCTTCTTGGGTCAAACATGCTTGGTGAGCTGTGGCTTTGTCAAGTTAAAACATGTGTAGTCCATGTAAGTGTATTCCATGATGAAAGCTGCCTGATGATGCTTCCAAACTCTACATACACACCCTATCCAGTTGCTGAGAGTAGTAAGATATTCACAGCATAACCATGTGAATTAATCACAAGCTAAATTGCTTACCATGTTTTTTTGCCTTTCCATCTTTCTCCATGTTGAAGTGTCCATCACTGAGTCATTTGTTGTCTATCTTTGGAAATCAAAATTTTTATTTCAACTATATGCCTGGTAATATTTTAATAGCTTTATTGAGATAGAACATACATACCATATAGTTCACTTGTTTAAAATAGGTAAGTCAATGATTTTTATTATATTTACAGAGCTGTAATTGGTGAGCCCTTACAACTGCAGATTCAAATCTTTCTTCTCTTTCTTCTCTGTTCATTTCCTTCTCAACCATTTATTTGTTTCTTTTTCCTTTGTTTTGAACCTTATTACTTGCATGTTAGTCTTCCTAAATCTATTCTCTAAGTGTCTTCTATTATCTGGATGGTTTTCATTTCTTTATTGTTGTGTATAATTGAGTTATTTTTCCCACTTGTTCTTCCAGGTTACTGATTTTATTCCCAACAGTGGCCAGTCTCTTTCCATTTGTCCATTACAATTTTAAACTTGAAAATCCATGTTTAGAACTTTTAATTATATAAATGGATTCCCTTGCCTGGTCTCATTTCTTTTTTCTTTCTTTCTTTATTTTTCTTTTCTTTTATTTCTCTCTCTCTTTCTTTCTTTCTTAGTTCTTTTTTTTTTCTTCAGAGGTAGAATTTAGTGATTCATCACTTACACATAACACCCAGTGCTCATCCCAAAAAGTTCCCTCTTTAATGCCCATCACCCATTTAACCAATCCCCCACCATTACTTCCCTCCATCAACCCTCACTTTACTTTCTACATCCAAGGGTCTCTTATGGTTTGTCTCCTCTGTTTTTATCTTATTTTATTTTTCCTTCCTTTCCCCTATGTTCATCTGTTTTTCTTAATTCCACATATGAGTGAAATCATATGACATTTGTCTTTCTCTGATTGCCTGATTTCACTTAGTGTTATCATTTATTTTCTATTCACAGTATGCTTTCTACAGTTCACACCAGTGGGAGGCACCTTTTCAGGGTCCTCAACCCTCCACTTCTCCTTCTGCTGGATCCCTTTACATGAAATGAGGGATCTGCTGGATCCCTTTACATGAGATGATGATATGATGAAGACGACGACAACGATGATGATGGGCCTGCATAGGGCTTAGTGTGGCCTCATTGATTAGGATGAGCTGGTTTGCTGACACTAAAGAAATCCAGTAAGTATTAGAAGGCAGAGCGGTTTCCATTACTATAAGTAGGGGTGAATCTCCCAACAAACTGCTCATTCTCTCTGAGGGCTCTGTCCCAGGTGGGAGTTCTCTCAATGCCTTGTGGATTTGGAGAGACTCAACCTTCCAAAGTAGCTCCCCTATGTCCTCCAAGACCTGTAGAAATAGGTAGGCTTCTTCCTTGCACCCATGAAAGAGATATGTGCCGCCCTTCTGGGAGAGGACTCATGAGACTATCAGGCTTTACCCCAGGTTACTCTGCCATGAGCCTCTAGAAAGGTTAGACCTTAGCCAGAAAGGATAAATCTAGAAAGTCTTTCACTTTTCTGCTTCTGAAAAGAGCACTGTGAAAGAGAAAAGTGTCAACTCGCACCTTCATTCTGAAAAGTAACCCTGGTCTAGGGCAAATTTAAATGCCGTGGAAACTACGACTTTGAGTGAACATGCCCTGCCCCACAGCACATGTAATTGCATCTCTCCACCTCATCATGCTTTGGGTTCCCTATGTGCCATGACATAATCTCTGTGTACCAGAGACCTAATACAGTGAGTCCTTAGAATCCTGGCACCTGCCCTCCCTTCTCATCTCTCCCAATTCAATTCTCCTGTCAATCTGGGTGAGGCTCAGAAACACAGGGGTCCTGCTTGGGGCAATAAAGATTAGAGAAAGGGGACAGGTAAGAATGAGGTCCCTGGATTTTGTTGTGGAGATTTTGAATGCCAGGTGGGTTCTGGCATGGGAGCTTTCTCACAGAACTGGGAAATTCAATTCAGCACTGTAGACATCCACTCATGTGCACACAGGTTCTCTTTGTCATATATTTTTGATGTGTTTATTTCTTAGCTAAATGACAACAGAATCTCCTCCTTCCACAGTCTGTTAAAATCAAGAGAGAGGGAATGTCTTCCTCAAGGCTGTCAGAGACCCAAACAAAGCTGGGAGGGGACTCCTGGGGACAAATGAAAGGACACTGAAGTCTCTGGTCTCCCAGGTCAACTTTCTCCTTGAAAAAAGTGGCACTATGGCTTCAGGGGCCACTCAGGGCCCATTGTATCTCCTTCTCATCTCCATGGCTATTGAGGATACTGGTCTCCTCCAGAACCAGTTAGGCCTCCAACTAGAGCTGTAGTGGACTCCGTGATACCCTTCAGGGTCCATGCCAAGGTTGGGGCCATGGGGACGGTAGACAGCTGTGTCAAAGACGTTTCTCAGAGACAGGGAATATCTCTAGAAAAAGAAGGATGAATCATTTCAGAATTGTATCCCCCTGTTCCAAGCTTTAACCATGGACTCCTTCTGTAATCGTCTTCCCCTACATATCATCTCTCTCACCTAGTATTCCTTCCTCTAGACTTTATTCCTTCTTTCAGCCTTCTTTTTCCACAAGTCAGTAGTTTCCCATTGCACTTTGATTGGCTCTTCCAGTTCTAACTTCTTGCCTTTTTTAAAAATTTTTTAAATGTTTATTTATTTTTTTTAGAAAAAAAGAGAGAGACAGAGTGTGAGTGGGGGGCGAGGCAGAGAGAGAGAGAGAGGGAGACACAGAATCTGAAACAGGCCTTAGGCTCTGAGCTGTCAGCACAGACCCTGATGCAGAGCTCGAACTCAAGAACCATGAGATCATGACCTGAGCTGAGTCAGTTGCTTAACGGACTGAGCCATCCAGGCACCCCTAACTTCCTACTTTTCTTTAGTAACACTCTCCTGATATTTCTTTCCTTCTTACCCACCCCACAACTTGGTGACCCTACTCTTCATATCCCACTCCCTTATGTTCCTGCTACTCCTTCCCCCAGGCACTTTCCTACATATTAGGCACTCACCACACAGAGGAAGAACCCAGCAAAGAATCCCACAGCCACTACAACAGAGACCAGAGTAATGAGGAAGATTTCCCATGGTTTCAGGGACCCACTGGGTGTCACTTCATTCACTGGAGTTGTAGCACTCGTGCCATTGGAAGTTGTGTGTGTTCCAGTTGGAGAATGTGTGCCAAAGCTTCCTGTGGTTGCACTGGATACAATGTTGGCAGCTGTGCTGGTCCCACTGGAAGTCACACTAGATCCAGTGTTGGAGGCTACACTGGTCCTGCTGGAGATCTCACTGGATCCAGGACTGGCAGCTGTGCTTATCCCACTGGAGGTTGTACTGGATCCAGTATTAGCAGGCATGCTGGTCCCACCAGAAGTTGTGCTGGATCCAGTGTTGGAGGCTATATTGGTCCCACCTGAGGCTTCACTGGATCCACTGTTAACAGGTGTACTACTCCCTCTGGAGGTTGTGCTAGATTCAGTATTGGAGGTTATGCCAGACCCACTGGAAGTCACACTGGGTCTAGTTTGTGAGGTTGTACTAGTTCTGCCAGAGGTTGTGTTGGATCCAGTGTTGACAGGTATGCTGGTCCCTACAGAGGGTGTGCTAGTTTCGGTATTGGAGGTTGTGCTGGAACTACTGTAGGTCACACTGGACTCAGTGCTGGAGGCTGTACTCGTCCCACCAGATGTTGTGATGGATCCAGTGTTGACAGGTGTGCTGGTCCCTCCAGATGTTGTGCTAGATTCAGTATTGGAGGTTGTGTTGGAACCACTGGAGGTCACACTGGATTCAGTGTTGGAAGCTGTACTGGTCCCATCAGATGTTGTGCTGGATCCAGTATTGACAGCTATGCTGGTCCCTCCAGAGGTTGTGCTGGATCTAGTACTGGAGGCTATATTGGTTCCACTAGAAGTCACACTAGATCCAGTGTTGAAGACTATACTGGTCCCACCAGATGTTGTGCTCGATCCAGTATTAGCGACTGTGCTGTTCCCTCCAGAGGTTGTGCTGGATACAGTACTAGAGGCTATACTTGTTCCACTAGAAATCACACTAGATCCAGTGTTGGAGATTGTACTGGTTCCACCAGAGGCTGTGCTGGATTTAGTGCTGGAGGTTATACTGGTCCCACCAGAAGTTGTGCCTGATGTGCTAAACGCACTGGGTGTTACGCCTGCTGATAATAATAAATGATGACAAACATATACATTGAGCATAAATACTTTCTGTTCAATGCTTGGTTAAATTCATTACATGGATAATTCTCTTTGATGCTCACTAACAGCCCTATGAACTAGATACTATTGTTATCAACAGCTAAGAAGAAGAAATTGAGGCTTAGAAATGTTGACATTTGCTCATGTTTATACAGAGTAGTAGAGCAGGAATTTGTACCCAGGCTATTGGATCTGCACTTTCAGCCACAATGCTAAATTGCCCTCCCCACCCATCCCCAACACCAAGATTACATAACCTAGTTTCACTGGCAGTAAGCTTATTCCATATGCTGCTATATAAGATCCAATACAGATAAGAAGTATTATAAAGGAATTGCAAAAGCCAGGTGAAACTAGTATATATTAATTCATTTAAAATAGTATTGCTCCTTTCCTAGAAAATATTTTTTAGTGTTATTCAGAAAATATCTACATCAAAATTGTCTGAGTAGCTTGTTAATAATAAAGATTCCTAGGCATACCACTCCAGATTAAATGAATCAGAGTTTGAGATGGGACCTTTCAATGAGGGGCTGGGTGATTCCATATGCATTAAATTTCCAGGGATTCCTGATCTCTATACCAGAGGCTGGAGAAAAATATGTTATATGTAGTTTAAACATATAAGATCTCCCAGGATTAATGGCTATAATGTATAGCACATCTTTTCAACCTTGGGTAAACTGACTGAGTTAAAGTTGTATCTATTTATTTCCACTCACAACACTGAAGGACAAAGATACACAACCTCTTCCAGATAACCAAAATTAATCTGTGACTCATTTACCACTAACTGGAACATGGGTACCTATCACCTCATTCCACACATGTGTATTTTTTCCTCAGGTTTATTTGAACTAACATAGGATTAGACTTTTATGGGGGAAGCCCCTCCCCCATATCAGCAATATGGTACAAATTGGGGTTAAGATCAGAATCTTGAGTAAAACTTAAAAGAAACTGAGATGACCAAGACTAGGAATGACACAACAGTTAACTCTTCCTGTTCTTAGTATTTAACTCCCCAGCCACCCACAGATTACCATTTTATAAATGCAGAAGTGGAGGCACAGAGAAGTTAAATGACTCACCCAAAGTACACAGGTAACATTGGAGCCATGATCTACACACAGGTAATCTGAGACCAGGGTCTACAGTTTTAATCCCTGGGTTCTAACTGCCTCCTGGGTGATACCTAATTATATTGAAGTGATTGGGGTAAAACAATTGATCCTCATTCTATGGAAGAGAACCAGAGCTAGTCCTAGCAGTGGTCAGCATCTCCCAAAACACCTAAAAGGTTCTCAGATCACCCAGTTTTAAAAGAAATCACTTACCAGTTTCTAAAAGTAGGAGATGCAATAGTAGCCAACACTTAAGGATAATGTGTCCTTTGTACATCTTGATCTGTCTTGTTGTGGTTGGAAGGTAAGATACCCAAATCCCAGTTGTGGCCAAGATCTAGAAGGCAAAGAACAGGATTCTTGAGAAAGGAGAGTTCAAGGTGAAGAGGTAAAAGCTAGAGTTTCCAGAAACTTGGGTCTCTTAAGTACTTGTTCTTTGGAAGAACTTTGAGCCTAGTGGGCAGAAGACTGGATGCTTGGGTTCCTTAAGCTTCTTCCATGCAATGTTCTTGCCTCTTTCTTTATTGTGGATGAGCTTCAAGGACCTTTATAGTTTCATATGTGTTGGGGAGGAGTAGGAAAGATGACTTATTCCTCTGCCAACTGTGAGAAATTAAACAATACTGAGCCTGAGAAGGAATAGACTAGGGGTCAAGAGGAAGGTGAGAAAGGAGAATGACATGATCACACTAGGCAGGGCACTGGACTGGCTGGGTCATAGCAGGAAGTAGACTAATATAAAGTGATTAAGTTTGTCAGAGTGGAAGGGACCTACCCTCTAAGGCAGAGATGGGGCCAGAAACCTGTTCTACTGCAAGACTTTGTTTCCTGGCCAAGAAGTTCTGTGTGTCTGCTTTGGCAAGGAAATAGCCCTAATGAAGTGAGTTAAGGGGGTGGTACCCCAAATTTCTGAATCAAATGGAAATATGAGACTCAAATATGAGACCTAGCAGGAACTAGGTATCTGGGCTTCTGGGTTAAAAACAGAAGACAGATGGAGCATTACTGGGTATGCAGTAAGCACTCAACTGTGCACACTGAATGAACAGGGAAAGAGAGATCCAGGGGCTGATGAAGCCATATTTGGGGTCTCTGGAGCATTAAGGCTGAGGGCATGAAGAGTGTAAAATGTGCAGAACAAGCCCCTCATCAGGCTCATAGCAGGTGAAGGGGTGGTATAATTTCCCTCTCTGATCCTCCACCATAGAAGTTCCCCTCTTGTTTGTTTTCAGAGGAATCTGTAGGATTTTCTCTGCCCTGGAATCCTTCAGATGTTCCTTCTCCTTAGCCTAATGAAGTATCTCTCAGTAGGATATACCACAAACACCAATTAGGAGACTTCAAGTCTGTTGAGGGAGTGAGATATATAGTCCAAATTCTCTAGAAACTTCATATTGGTCTGAACACAGATGTAACAGCAAAGGACACACAGTCCCCTAAATGAATAGGACTGAACAGACCCAAATAAGCAGAGAGTTTTGGGGGTTCATGGGAAAGGCATCTTGTGGCCAAGGTGAAGGAGATGGATTGATGGGAGTTTCAGCGCACAGTCTGTGTGACCAAGTCAGCTGTCTTCATTCCCATTTTATTTTATTTTTATTTTTATTTTTAAAAATAAAGAGAATGAGCAGGGGAGGGGCAAATAAAGAGGGAGATGCAGAACCTGAAGCAGGCTCCAGGTTCTGAGCTGTCATCACAGAGTACGTTGTGGGGCTCAAACCCACGAACCATGAGATCATGACCTAAGCCAAATTTGGACGCTTAACTGACTGAGCCACCCAGGCACCCTTCATTCCCATTAATGAGAAACTTTGTGGAAGAAGCAACATCTCAGTTTATTTGTAGGTGAACAAATATCCCTGACACATAAGACCTGTTTGAAAGAAGCAGGAAGTGGCTGAAGATGTGAAGGAGTGAGTCAAGAGGGGACAAAGTGGGCTGGAAAAGGCTGATGCAGATCAACCTAGCAGCTGGGATGGGCAGTTCCTGAGGCTGAAGTGTGAGGAATTGCTCAATAACAGGGAAGGCTTTAGACACCTAGCAATCCCATAATCCCATTCTATGGCTGAGAGGCCAATAGCACTCTAAGAATTCCTTTTCTTTCCCCTCTAGACTTATTTGGAGGCAAAGGTCCTGAATTCAAGTCCAGATTCCACCCCTTAGACATAATCCTAAAATTTTTTTGCATGCATACTTATCAGAATATATATATAATTAGTGTCTTTAGTCTCTTTCAAAACAATAGAAGAATCTTGGAATTCTATTACCCAGTTCCCAACTCATATCCTAATGTTACCAAGTCTTTTAGATCTGTCTTAATTTTTAACTTCATCAGAGATTATTGTTTACACACCTCCAGCCAAACATAGTCATACATCTAAAGTAAGCTGAAAGAGAGACTGGAGAATATAGTGACTAGCAGAGTGGGCTTGTGATCAACTAAAACTTGAGAATATTATCATTAAAGATGGAGAATGAATATTAGTGGACAACCATAAAGCCATGACATACATTTAAACCTACCTACTTTATTTTTATTTATTTATTTTATATAGTTTCTGTATCCCTGGAGCTTTCATTCTGTTTTGTTTGTTTTGTTTTTTTAATATAATTTATTGTCAAACTGGCTTGCATTCAACACCCAATGCTCATCCCAAGTGCCCTCCTCAATGCCCATCACCCACTTTCCCTTCTCCCCACTCCCCCATCAACCTTCAGTTTGTTCTCTGTATTTAAGAGTCTCTTATGGTTTGCCTCTCTCCCTGTTTGTAACTATTTTCTCCCCCTTTCTTCCCCCATGGTCTTCTGTTAAGTTTCTCAAGATCCACATATGAGTGAAAACATATGATATCTGTCTTTCTCTGACTGACTTATTGTACTTAGCATAATACCCTCCAGTTTCATCCATGTTGCTGCAAATGGCATGATTTCATTCTTTTTCATTGCCAGGTAATATTTCATTTATATATAAACCACATCTTCTTTATTCATTCATCAGTTGATGGACATTTAGGCTCTTTCCACAACTTGGCTATTGTTGAAAGTGCTGCTATAAACATTGGGGTACATGTGCCCCTGTGCATCAGCATTCCTGTATCCCTTGGGTAAATTCCTAGCAGTGCTATTGCTGGGTCATAAGGCAGCTCTATTTTTAATTTTTTGAGGAACCTCCACACCGTTTTCCAGAGTGACTGCACCAGTTTGTGTTCCCACCAACAGTGCAAGAGGGTTCCCATTTGTCCACATCCTTGCCAGCATCTATAGTTTCCTGATTTGTTCATTTTAGCCATTCTGACCAGTGTGAATAAACCTACTAGCTTTATATTCTGTATTTATGAATTCTAATACCTTTAGTTTTTGTGGATCTGATCTTGCTGTCTATTTTGTGTTGTTTCTTGCTGGCTTTCACTGATGGTTTCTGACATCATTGTACTTGAGATTTATGACTGAATTTGTTTTTCTTGCAAAGGTATCTGTAGAAGTACTTTGAAGCCTAAGATGAGGGCTTGACCTTCCATAGAGAATTTGCATGTTTTGGCCAAATTAAATTATAGGCTTCAAGTCTTTTGAATAACCCATGATTTGGAACTACAAGCCATGTAAAGTATGTGGTTACAAGTTATTTCTCCAGAGATACTTCCCCCATGCCAAGTTTAGAGATAGGCAATTTTGTTTGCATTTCCTGAGAGGAAGAGTGGGTTTATTTTTAGCTTACACTCCCTGAAGGTTGCAGGCTTATGTGAGGGTCTACTGTGAGAGTCCTCACCTGGGCTAGTCAGTCGGACTGTGGCTGTGCTACCAGAAAAGTTCACTGGGTTTGGCTAACGTTGGCTTCAGTGCTCCTCTTACCTTCTTGGGCTCCTACCTTAGCTTAGCCTTTAATTCTAGCATTCCTTACTTTCCCGCCAACTCACTGGTTCATTTAAGATGATTTTTAGTCCACCATTTTAAGTTCTTCAAGGTATTTTAAGTCAACACACTTAGTCCATTACAGAAACAGAAATTTAAGTTCTCACTGGATTTTTTTTTGAGAAATAAATGATAGTGTATTTAAAGGCACTAGGATGGTGTTTGGCACATAGTAAGCATGAAATTATAAAGGACAGAGGGAAAACAAAAAAGAAAACATAAAAACATATATGTAGTAGCCAGCGTATTTTAGGATTTTAATTTGTAGCACATCCCAGTGATTTTCTCCTTACTTGTCACATGGCATTTGGAAGAGACAAAGAAGTAGAAAAGAAGAATCTTCCCAAAGATGAAGGAGACCTGGAAAATAATAGGTGGCTCTAAGATGGTTTCTGTCACCTAGTTTTCATGATGTTGAAGCTACAAATCTAGACAGATATTAACTACACTTATTGTGGTGATCATCTCTCAACGTATACAAATATCAGATCATTATTTTGTACACCTGAAACCACTATCATGTTCTATGTCAATTATACCTCAACTAAGAAAGAAAGAAAAAGAAAGAGAGAGGGAAGAAAGAAAGAAAGAAAGAGGGAGGGAGGAAAGAAGGGAGGGAGGGAGGGAGAAAGAGAGAGAGTTGGGGGGCCTGCGTGCCTCAGTTAAGTGTCTGACTTGATTTCGGCTCAGGTCATGATCTCAAAGTGGATAGATCAAGCCTGGAGTTAGGCTTTGCACTGGGCCTGGAGCCTGCTTAAGAGTCTCTCTCCTTCTCCCTCTCTCTCTACCCCTCCTCTGACTCACACTCACTCTGTCTCTAAAATAAAATTAAAAAGGAAGGAAGGAAGGACATCAGTTCAGTGAAGATCAGGCTGCTAGCAGGTGCTTGCAGAATGCCTCTTGTGCCATGAGGGAGGGGGAAAAAAAGGTTAGAGACGGAGGGAGCCAAAACATAAGAGACTCTTAAAAACCGAGAACAAACTGAGGGTTGATGGGGGATGGGAGGGAGTGGAGGGTGGGTGATGGGCATTGAGGAAGGCACCTGTTGGGATGAGCACTGGGTGTTATATGGAAAACAATTTGACAATAAATTTCATATTAAAAAAAAAAAAGAATGCCTCTTGTGTACCTTTCACCAGTCAACTCCATGGTCGGGATTCAACCCTGGTATAGAGAGTGACTTCCCACTGCTTTTGGAATCTGCCTCTGCAACCAGCCACAAAAACCATTTCCACAGCTGGAGTCAATGACACAAGATCAACTGACATAGTTTTACCAAGATATCCTCGATATGATCTCATTTTTCAATGAAGGAGAGGTCTCTGGTGTGAAAACCTTGCTTTCAGCATCTAGTATGATAGGTGTTTTTATTTTTTTTTCTTTTTTTTTTTTTTTGGTGGAAGTCTTAGAAATTAACTCAACAGTAGGTTTTAACCTGTGTTGTTTCTGTCCTCTTAGGCTGCTGGTTTAAGCATACAATGAAAGGACTGCCATTTTCCTCTGAGACATATTGCTATTAGTGTTTTTTAAATTTTTGCTTTTATTACAAAATGATTCAATAGATTTACCTTCCTCCGACTTAGAAAAAACAAAAACAAAAACAAATGAAGAATGCCATGCGATTACAAATCCTCTGGGGAGATTTTTCACCCCTGCCCCTCTACTCAATGTTCAATTTCAAGGTAGACATTCTTCTCAGTCCCCAGTGTGCACCATGGGCAAGGTCCTTTTATTCTAGTTTAACCATATTCTAGCCTTTAACCATTAATATCTCAGCTTTATTTAGGGTCTCCTATTAGACTCCACTCTTTGTTCAGGCCTTGGACTTTGTCTCCTGTACCCTACCTGCTAAGAAGCTGTGAGAAGATAAATTTATGTTAACCAGATTTGGCAGATACCCTCAATGCAAAGGCTGGTTCAGAGCTCTCTTTGAGCCTCTGTCAGTCTCTGCTTTCTCCCCATTGTTGATCTAAATACTACCATCTACCTAATTGATAGAGCTACAAATATTTTTTTCTATATTAACTGGCAATTTTTGTTGCTTTTGTTAAGAGGAGTGGTTAACATACTTTATTCACTATATTCCCAGAAAAGTGGAAGTTTTCAAAAGATTGTTTTGAGATTACAAATTTCACAATCATATATGATAATGCATTTAAAGTCAGTACAATGCTTAGCACGTAGTAAGCACTCAGTAACAAAGGAGAAAGGGGGAAAGAATGTCCAAACAGCAAACAACTGATCTGGTTACCACAAATATTATGAGGTTTTTTTTTTTTTAATGTTTGTTTTTGAGAGAGCATGAGTGGGGAGGGGCAGAGAGAGATGTAGGGGAGAAAGAGACTCCCAAGCAGGCTTCATGCTGTCATCATGGTGCCCGAAATGGGACTCAATCCCAGGAACTGTGAGATCATGACCTGAGCTGAAATAGACACTTTCATTTAGCATAATACCCTCCAGTTCCATCCACGTAGTTATGCTAAGTGAAATTAGTCAGTCAGAGAGAGACACAAATAATATGACTTCACTCATATGAGGACTTTAAGACACAAAACAGATGAACATAAGTGAAGGAAAACAAAAATAATATAAAAACAGGGAGGGGGACAAAACAGAAGAGACTCATAAATATGGAGAACAAACTGAGGGTTACTGGAGGGGTTGTGGGAGGGGGGTTGGGCTAAATGGGTAAGGGGCATTAAGGGATCTATTCTTGAAATCATTGTTGCACTATATGCTAATTTGGATGTAAATTTTAAAAAATAAAAAATAAAATTAAAAAAAAGACGTTTAACCAACTGAGCCACGCAGGTGCCTCGAGGTTTTGTTTTGTTTTGTTTTGTTTTGTTTTGTTTTGTTTTGTTTTTTTAAGCCGTAATAATACTATTCTTTCTCTTACTGGTTGCATTGCATCCCAAGGAAACAAAAGTAGAAATCCAAAGCTGAAAGCACATAGATTATTATCACTTGCTCATCAGGAGATCAAAGAGAAATTGTTCTGAGATTGTGACCTCCTAAGAGTTTCTGAACTATGGTTAAGCCCAGGGAATATTTTCACTTGAGCTCACATGTAAACTTCAGAAAGCTGCAGGTCTCCTCTAGAATCTTTCTCTATTTTTCTGGCTGGCCTGTTGGTTAAGCTCTTTGTGATCTTTTCTCTGGTTCTTTTTCTTGACCTTGCTCATGACCATCTCAAAGGCCAATTTCCTGAAGACTTTTTGGAAATACGTCCTGACCCATTTTATCGTCACTGCCTTCTTTTTCATGATTGCTTTTTTCCCCAATATTTTCTTTCCTAGAATATCTTCCATTGTTCAGTCTTTGTCCATACTCCCCTTGTCATCCATGGCTTCCTTGTCTTCCTCCTCTGTGATCCATTTCATGGCTCTTGTTATGGCTTCCTCCATGTCCATGACTTCTGCCGTGATTCATGACATAACCACTGTCATAGGTGTGGCTCAATTCATGGTCCACATCATGGCCCACTCCATGTCCAAATCCATGTTCTCCCCCATGAACCAGTTTATTTTCCCAATTATGGAACATCCCAGAGCTCAGTCCTGAGTCCAGGTCTGGACCAAGGCCAATTCTGTAATTATGGAGGTATTAAATGCCTCTCTTTATCAGAGGAAAAGAAAAGTCCTTCTAAAAGAGAAAAAACATATATTACTAGAATTAAATATTTTCCTTTGATATAACTAAACCTTCTTAGATTGTAAAAAATCACAAATTTTAACTTTCTGTCTGTTTTCTCTCTTATGCTTTTTTTTGTAGGTGTGATATTGCTGGTTCTCTTCTTATTGTTTATTTACTCACTCTTCTGAGAAAACAGCCTTCCAATTATTGCACTTACATAGTCTGTATGTAAATGTTATGACCTTGCCCTGTACTTTGGTAAGGTTATATGCCACTAAATTCTCAAGACAAGGGTAAATCCACATCCTGTACCTAGGCAGTAGAGTCTCCCAGAAATAGGGAGTCTTTTGTTGTGCTAATCAACAAAGAAATTTGCATGTCTATGAGGACAGGAAAAGAAGAAATGAAAGTTCATAAAATAAGGATTAGAATAGTATTTACTTTGGGTTGGGCAGGTACTGGGTTGACTGGCAGGACACACACAGAAAACTATTCAAATGATAGAAATGTTCTATATTTTGAACTTTATAAGGGTGTGTGCACATGTTTAAATTAATCAGATTGTACATTTGAAATGTGTGGACTTCTTGTAAATAATACTTCAGTTTTAAAAAAAGATAAGGGAGGGAGGAGCCAAGATGGCAGAACAGCATGGAAGTTTTTTGTGTGTCTTGCGTCCTTGAAATACAGCCAGAAAACACTAAACCATCCTGCACATCTAGAAAACTGATCTGAGGATTAACACAACAATCTGCACAACCTGAACCACAGAATTCAGCAGGTACAAGGCATGGAGAGGTGAACATGGGGAGAGAGACGCCACGGAGGGCAGGGAGCCACTTTTGCATGCAGAGAGAGGACGGAGAGGGGGGAGAATATGGGAAAAGCACCCCTCCCCAAAAGCAGCTGGAGAGAAAGTGGAAACAGCGACAAGGAATGAACTAAAAAGGGGGAAAGGAGAAAGGACCAAGAAGAAAGGAGAGGGTTTAAATTCCATTAAGACTATAAAAGGGAGAGCGCAGAGTCTGAAACTCCACAGCTCGATACCTGCTGGTGCTCTGGTGGGAAGGGTGAATCCCCAGGAGCAGAGTGGGGTCCAGGAGATTCTTTGACCACACGGGGAGAAGCAGTTCCACTGTTGGAAGGATGTTTGGTAGAAGTTATGAAGCCACCTGGTCCCAGCAGACCCCAGAGAACAACCACATTCATTGGTGCTGGAACAAGGTCATTAAGGGTGAAGTCTAGTGCCAGATGTGTGTTGTGATTTTCCATAATCCCTGAAATGCTGCTGCTACACTATCTCGCAAACTTTTTCTGGGGCGGGTTGGCACCTGGCTGCAGTCTCTGGGCATCGGCAGCAGCACAGTCCTGTGAACATTCCTGGATGCAGCCAGCACCCAGCCATCACTCAGGGATACCCTCCACAGAGGGGCAGAATGGCTCAAAGTTGCAGTCCCTCAGAAGTAAGGGGTCAGGAAAAACAGCCACATCTGAGACAAAACTCAGGAGGGAGGTGCTGCCTGGAGCTTGGTCATGGACTGTGTAAAAGCGGGGAGTGGATAGAAGCTGAAGACAAAGGACAGGTGCACAATTGCTAATCAGGGAGAACAGAGTTCCAATACTAGAGACTGAGTAGCTGGGTGACGCCATTTTCACCACTCCTGCACATGTGCATACACACCCACAAGCACCACAAGAATCCACCCCAGTAAGCTAAGCAGCACCATCTAGTGAGGAACAGAGACATTACACTAAGCCCTGCCCAAGTGGGCCATCCTCCCTCTTCAAGAACAGAAGTCTCACTGCCTGCTTAGTTTATGGACTATAAAGAACCTCATAGTTTAAATTCTAGGGGAAAACAAAGTAATTTGTATTTCAGTTGTATTTCAGTTGTATTTCAGACCAGTTAGCTGGTCCATCTATTCAATTTTCTTTTATTTTTCTTCTTTTTCTCTTTTTCATTTATTTTTCCTGAATACAGAAAGAGGAAAAAATTCATTTTTATTAAAAGTATTTTTCTTTAATGTTTTCTACTATATTTGTTGCTTTTGTGTAAATTTTTTCAAATACTATTTTATTTCCATCATTTTATTTTAGTCTACTTCAGTGTATTCATTTTTTCAATTTTCAAATGATTTCTCTCCCCCGCCCCTCTTTTTTCTCTAATCTATCAAGCCCCTTTCACACCCAGACCAAAACACACCTAGGATCTAGCATCATTTATTCAATTTTGTGTGTGTATGTCTGTTTTTAATTTTTTAATTTTAATATTTTTAAATTTTAATATTTTTAAATTTTAATATTTTTTAATTTTAATTTTTTCTACCTCATTAATTCCTTTTCTACCTTCAAAATGACAAAATGAAGGAATTCACCCCAAAAGAAAGAGCAGGAAGAAACGACAGTGAGGGACATAACCAACACAGATACAAGCAAGATGTCTGAACGAGAATTTAGAATCATGATATTAAGAATACTAGCTGGAGTCAGAAATAGATTAGAACCCTTTCTGCAGAGATAACAGAAGTAAAGCTAGTCAGGATGAAATAAAAAATGCTATAACAGGGAGGAGAGGGAAGATGGCGGCGTAGGAGGACGCTGGGCTCACCGCGCGTCCTGCTGATCACTTAGATTCCACCTACACCTGCCTAAATAACCCAGAAAACCGCCAGAGGATTAGCAGAACGGAGTCGCCGGAGCCAAGAGCAGACGAGAGGCCCACGGAAGAGGGTAGGAAGGGCAGCGAGGCGGTGCGCACTCCACGGACTAGCGGGAGGGAGCCGGGGCGGACGGGCAGCTCGCCGGCCAAGCAGAGCCCCCGAGTCTGGCTTGCAAAAAGCGGAGGGGCCTGTGTTCCGACTGTGTTCCGACAGCAAGCGCGACTTAGCGTCTGGGAAGTCATAAGTTAACAGCTCTGCTCAGAAAGCGGGAAGGCTGGAGGACAAAGGGAAGGAGAGCTGCTGAGCCCCCGGACGACAGAGCTCAGTTTGGTGGGGAACAAAGGCGCTCGCCAGCGCCATCTCCCCCGCCCATCCACCAGCCAAAATCCCAAAGAGAACCAGTTCCTGCCAGGGAACTGGCTCACTCCGCGCAAACACCCAACTCTGCGCTTCGGCGGAGCTAAACCTCCGGCAGCGGACCTGACTCCCTCCTGCTGCCACAGGGCCCCTCCTGAAGTGGATCACCTAAGGAGAAGCAAGCTAAGCCTGCCCCTCCTGCCCCCGTGCACCTTGCCTACCCACCCCAACTAAGACGCCAGATCCCCAGCATCACAAGCCTGGCAGTGTACAAGTAGCCCAGACAGGCCACCCCACCCCACAGTGACCCCCGCCCCTAGGAGAGGGGAAGAGAAGGCACGCACCAGTCTGACTGTGGCCCCAGCGGTGGGCTGGGGGCAGACATCAGGTCTGACTGCGGCTCCGCCCACCAACTCCAGGTATACACCACAGCACAGGGGAAGTGCCCTGCAGGTCCTCACCACGCCAGGGACTATCCAAAATGACCAAGCGGAAGAATTCCCCTCAGAAGAATCTCCAGGAAATAACAACAGCTAATGAGCTGATCAAAAAGGATTTAAATAATATAACAGAAAGTGAATTTAGAATAATAGTCATAAAATTAATCGCTGGGCTGGAAAACAGTATAGCTGACAGCAGAGAATCTCTTGCTACAGAGATCAAGGGACTAAGGAACAGTCATGAGGAGCTGAAAAACGCTTTAAACGAAATGCATAACAAAATGGAAACCACCACAGCTCGGATTGAAGAGGCAGAGGAGAGAATAGGTGAACTAGAAGATAAAGTTATGGAAAAAGAGGAAGCTGAGAAAAAGAGAGATAAAAAAATCCAGGAGTATGAGGGGAAAATTAGAGAACTAAGTGATACACTAAAAAGAAATAATATACGCATAATTGGTATCCCAGAGGAGGAAGAGAGAGGGAAAGGTGCTGAAGGGGTACTTGAAGAAATCATAGCTGAGAACTTCCCTGAAGTGGGGAAGGAAAAAGGCATTGAAATCCAAGAGGCACAGAGAACTCCCTTCAGACGTAACTTGAATCGATCTTCTGCACGACATATCATAGTGAAACTGGCAAAATACAAGGATAAAGAGAAAATTCTGAAAGCAGCAAGGGGTAAACGTGCCCTCACATAGAAAGGGAGACCTGTAAGACTCGTGACTGATCTCTCTTTTGAAACTTGGCAGGCCAGAAAGAGTTGGCACGAGATTTTCAGTTTGCTAGACAGAAAAAATATGCAGCCGAGAATCCTTTATCCAGCAAGCCTGTCATTTAGAATAGAAGGAGAGATAAAGGTCTTCCCAAACAAACAAAAACTGAAGGAATTTGTCACCACTAAACCAGCCCTACAAGAGATCCTAAGGGGGACCCTGTGAGACAAAGTACCAGAGACATCACTACAAGCATAAAACATACAGACATCACAATGACTCTAAACCCATATCTTTCTATAATAACACTGAATGTAAATGGATTAAATGCGCCAACCAAAAGACATAGGGTATCAGAATGGATAAAAAAACAAGACCCATCTATTTGCTGTCTACAAGAGACTCATTTTAGACCTGAGGACACCTTTAGATTGAGAGTGAGGGGATGGAGAACTATTTATCATGCTACTGGAAGCCAAAAGAAAGCTGGAGTAGCCATACTTAGATCAGACAAACTAGACTTTCAATTAAAGGCTGTAACAAGAGATGAAGAAGGACATTATATAATAGTGACAGGGTCTACCCATCAGGAAGAGCTAACAATTATAAATGTCTATGCGCCGAATACCGGAGCGCCCAAATATATAAAACAATTACTCATAAACACAAGCAACCTTATTGATAAGAATGTGGTAATTGCAGGGGACTTTAACACCCCACTTACAGAAATGGATAGATCATCTAGACACACGGTCAATAAAGAAACAAGGGCCCTGAATGAGACATTGGAACAGATGGACTTGACAGATATATTTAGAACTCTGCATCCCAAAGCAACAGAATATACTTTCTTCTCGAGTGCACATGGAACATTCTCCAAGATAGATCATATACTGGGTCACAAAACAGCCCTTCATAAGTTTACAAGAATTGAAATCATACCATGCATACTTTCAGACCACAATGCTATGAAGCTTGAAATCAACCACAGAAAAAAGTCTGGAAAACCTCCAAAAGCATGGAGGTTAAAGAACACCCTACTAACGAATGAGTGGGTCAACCAGGCAATTCGAGAAGAAATTAAAAAATATATGGAAACAAACGAAAATGAAAATACAACAATCCAAACGCTTTGGGACTCAGAGAAGGCAGTCCTGAGAGGAAAATACATTGCAATCCAGGCCTATCTCAAGAAACAAGAAAAATCCCAAATACAAAATCTAACAGCACACCTAAAGGAAATAGAAGCAGAACAGCAAAGGCAGCCTAAACCCAGCAGAAGAAGAGAAATAATAAAGATCAGAGCAGAAATAAACAATATAGAATCTAAAAAAACTGTAGAGCAGATCAACGAAACCAAGAGTTGGTTTTTTTGAAAAGATAAACAAAATTGACAAACCTCTAGCCAGGCTTCTCAAAAAGAAACGGGAGATGACCCAAATAGATAAAATCATGAATGAAAATGGAATTATTACAACCAATCCCTCAGAGATACAAACAATTATCAGGGAATACTATGAAAAATTATATGGCAACAAATTGGACAACCTGGAAGAAATGGACAAATTCCTGAACACCCACACTCTTCCAAAACTCAATCAGGAGGAAATAGAAAGCTTGAACAGACCCATCACCAGCGAAGAAATTGAATCGGTTATGAAAAATCTCCCAACAAATAAGAGTCCAGGACCAGATGGCTTCCCAGGGGAGTTCTACCAGACGTTTAAAGCAGAGATAATACCTATCCTTCTCAAGCTATTCCAAGAAATAGAAAGGGAAGGAAAACTTCCAGACTCATTCTATGAAGCCAGTATGACTTTGATTCCTAAACCAGACAGAGACCCAGTAAAAAAAGAGAACTACAGGCCAATATCCCTGATGAATATGGATGCAAAAATTCTCAAAAAGATACTAGCAAATCGAATTCAACGGCATATAAAAAGAATTATTCACCATGATCAAGTGGGATTCATTCCTGGGATGCAGGGCTGGTTCAACATTCGCAAATCAATCAACGTGATACATCACATTAACAAAAAAAAAGAGAAAAACCATATGATCCTGTCAATCGATGCAGAAAAGGCCTTTGACAAAATCCAGCACCCTTTCTTAATAAAAACCCTTGAGAAAGTCGGGATAGAAGCAACATACTTAAAGATCATAAAAGCCATTTATGAAAAGCCCACAGCGAACATCATCCTCAACGGGGAAAAACTGAGAGCTTTTTCCCTGAGATCAGGAACACGACAGGGATGCCCACTCTCACCGCTGTTGTTTAACATAGTGCTGGAAGTTCTAGCATCAGCAATCAGACAACAAAAGGAAATCAAAGGCATCAAAATTGGCAAAGATGAAGTCAAGCTTTCGCTTTTTGCAGATGACATGATATTATACATGGAAAATCCGATAGACTCCACCAAAAGTCTGCTAGAACTGATACATGAATTCAGCAAAGTTGCAGGATACAAAATCAATGTACAGAAATCAGTTGCATTTTTTTTTAATAGGGAATTTTTTTCTTTTTTTAAATTTTTTTTTCAACGTTTATTTATTTTTGGGACATTGAAAGACAGAACATGAACGGGGGAGGGGCAGAGAGAGAGGGAGACACAGAATCGGAAACAGGCTCCAGGCTCCGAGCCATCAGCCCAGAGCCTGACGCGGGGCTCGAACTCACGGACCGCAAGATCGTGACCTGGCTGAAGTCAGACGCTTAACCGACTGCGCCACCCAGGCGCCCCCAGTTGCATTCTTATACACTAACAATGAAGCAACAGAAAGACAAAGAAACTGATCCCATTCACAACTGCACCAAGAAGCATAAAATACCTAGGAATAAATCTAACCAAAGATGTAAAGGATCTGTATGCTGAAAACTATAGAAAGCTTACGAAGGTAATTGAAGAAGATTTAAAGAAATGGAAAGACATTCCCTGCTCATGGATTGGAAGAATAAATATTGTCAAAATGTCAATACTACCCAAAGCTATCTACACATTCAATGCAATCCCAATCAAAATTGCACCAGCATTCTTTTCGCAACTAGAACAAGCAATCCTAAAATTCATATGGAACCACAAAAGACCCCGAATAGCCAAAGTAATTTTGAAGAAGAAGACCAAAGCAGGAGGCATCACAATCCCAGACTTTAGCCTCTACTACAAAGCTGTCATCATCAAGACAGCATGGTATTGGCACAAAAACAGACACATAGACCAATGGAATAGAATAGAAACCCCAGAACTAGACCCACAAACGTATGGCCAACTCATCTTTGACAAAGCAGGAAAGAACATCCAATGGAAAAAAGACAGTCTCTTTAACAAATGGTGCTGGGAGAACTGGACAGCAACATGCAGAAGGTTGAAACTAGACCACTTTCTCACACCATTCACAAAAATAAACTCAAAATGGATCAAGGACCTGAATGTGAGACAGGAAACCATCAAAACCCTAGAGGAGAAAGCAGGAAAAGACCTCTCTGACCTCAGCCGTAGCAATCTCTTACTCGACACATCCCCAAAGGCAAGGGAATTAAAAGCAAAAGTGAATTACTGGGACCTTATGAAGATAAAAAGCTTCTGCACAGCAAAGGAAACAACCAACAAAACTAAAAGGCAACCAACGGAATGGGAAAAGATATTTGCAAATGACATATTGGACAAAGGGCTAGTATCCAAAATCTATAAAGAGCTCACCAAACTCCACACCCGAAAAGCAAATAACCCAGTGAAGAAATGGGCAGAAAACATGAATAGACACTTCTCTAAAGAAGACATCCGGATGGCCAACAGGCACATGAAAAGATGTTCAGCGTCGCTCCTTATCAGGGAAATACAAATCAAAACCACACTCAGGTATCACCTCACGCCAGTCAGAGTGGCCAAAATGAACAAATCAGGAGACTCTAGATGCTGGAGAGGATGTGGAGAAACGGGAACCCTCTTGCACTGTTGGTGGGAATGCAAATTGGTGCAGCCACTCTGGAAAGCAGTGTGGAGGTTCCTCAGAAAATTAAAAATAGACCTACCCTATGACCCAGCAATAGCACTGCTAGGAATTTATCCAAGGGACACAGGAGTACTGATGCATAGGGGCACTTGTACCCCAATGTTCATAGCAGCACTCTCAACAATAGCCAAATTATGGAAAGAGCCTAAATGTCCATCAACTGATGAATGGATAAAGAAATTGTGGTTTATATACACTATGGAATACTACGTGGCAATGAGAAAAAATGAAATATGGCCTTTTGTAGCAACGTGGATGGAACTGGAGAGTGTGATGCTAAGTGAAATAAGCCATACCGAGAAAGACAGATACCATATGGTTTCACTCTTATGTGGATCCTGAGAAACTGAACAGGAACCCATGGGGGAGGGGAAGGAAAAAAAAAAAAAGAGGTTAGAGTGGGAGAGAGCCAAAGCATAAGAGACTGTTGAGAACTGAGAGCAAACTGAGGGTTGATGGGGGGTGGGAGGGAGGAGAGGGTGGGTGATGGGTATTGAGGAGGGCACCTTTTGGGATGAGCACTGGGTGTTGTATGGAAACCAATTTGACAATAAATTTCATATAAAAAAAAAAAAAGAAATGTTAAAAAAAAATTTTTTAAATATAAGTCCTGGGGGTGTAATGTACAGTATGGTGACTATAGTTAATAATACTCTATCACATATTTCAAAGTTGCAAAGAGCATAGATATTAAAAGTTCTCAACACACACATACACACAAATTGTAACTATATGTGGTGATGGATGTTAACTAGACTTATCGTGGTGACCATGTCACAATACATACAAATATCCAATCATCCTGTTGCACACCTGAAACTAATATAATATTGTATATTAACTATACCTCAATTATAAATAAATGGTTTTTAATAAATAAATAAGTAAACAAGTAGAATCTCTTCCAGGTGATTCTTGTGTACACTTTTCTAGAGCTTGTTTGGATGCTGATGGACGGACCCCAGAGAAAGAGAAGTAGACAGTGTGGGAGGGGGAGGAGAAGTCTACTGAGAGGCAGGAAGTGTGGGATGGGAACCAGAACCCAGGTTGGAGAGACACTCCTCCAATGTAAAGGGGGAGCAGGGAGGAAGAGAATGAATGCCAATGAGGGAAACTATGAAGACCTGATAGTGGGAAGATGAGGTGGTGCTTGCCGGTATTTTTGCATACTTAAAAGAGTTATAAATATTTGTGTGTCATTCCTTGTGTGATAGCTGCCTTTCCTGGTGGATTGTGAGATCTTTACCTAAAGGCAGGACCTGTTGCTTGCTTTATTCACTGATGTTATCTTCAGATCTAGCACGGAGGAAATGCTCCAAAAATGTTTGCTGGACGAATACATGAGCCTCATGTTTGATATGATGTGACATCCAAGTGAAGATGTTATGGGAAAAATAAGCCTGGAAATACAGGACTGGATTTCAGAGCAAAGAGAGGCTAATGATGAGTCTGCAAGTCCTCTGCAGTAATAATGGTTCAAATCAAAGGGGTTCACAGAGAGGCAAGAAGGAGAAAGAGAACAGAATGTGCAAGACAGCTGTCTCCAGGAGACAGTCATTGGGAGGGAGCAGATGGAGGATGCAAGAAATAAATATCAAAAGAAAAAGAAAAACACCACCCAAAGTCCTTTTGCTAATCCAACCCAGGCCTACTTCTGTCAACTCCACAGTTACCCTGCTACTCCCTTTTTAGGCATTCCATCCTACAGTGGAAATGAAGAGTTATCTGGCATTGTTTTTAATACTTAAAAAGAGAAACTTGAAAGTCTGGAGGAGTCTAAGAGAGAAGTCAGGTGAAATGGCTAGGAACATAGGAGCCCAGACTTTACTTCTCCTCTGGCTAATTTCATCCACAGTTCCCACTGCCCTGGGGTTTCTGTGGTCCCTCTGCATGTGTCTCTATCCAGGGAGAGCTGACCAAGGATTCACATTTAGGCAGCATTTCTGGTAGGGATATTTTCATTTCCCTTGGCTTTATTCAGACTTGGAGGCTAACTCTAATAAGGAATTAAGGATGATATAGAAACTAGGATTTTCATGTTAGATACAAAACATTTATCAAGCAGCTATTACACTCCAGGATTCTAAGGGAAAAATCAAAATAAAGTTGCTATTTGTGTTCCTGCTTATAGTTGAAGGTTGGAGGGAGAGGAGAAAGGTGGATTTGCTGCAAGGTGAAGGTGAGGGCCACAATTGTGGTCAATGGGGGCTAGGGTCAGTACTGACTTTCACAGAAATAGGAGAAAAGAAGTTTATCATCTTTGCTTCCAGAAAAAGAATGAGAATATGCAAGCAGAGTGCCTCGGACAGAGACCTTTGTCTCCTGACTTTCTGTGGCTTCCATATCCTCTGTGATTGATGGATAATTCGTGTACCAGGTCCCAGGATTCCAAAGAGAAGCTGCATTAGGATGCAGGAGGCAGGCGATAATTTTCCTCTCTTCATCTTGAAATAATCCACATTGGAAGTTGTTATCTAGCATGGTGGGTTCTACAGCAGAAATGGACTACATAGGATGAGTTGATGCCTGGAGTCTCACTAGGGCATGAAGTTTCAGGAAGAATTAAAAGCTTGCCAGGGCCAGGGTTGTGGGAGGAGGAAGATCAACTGGGATGAGTTCCGTGGTAGTAGGGAGCCAGGGACTTGAACAGCTGGATTCTTGGATTCTAACACTTGCTCCACAATATGCCCAGCTTACTTTCTTGTCTCACTTGGCCATTGCTATGGGCTTTGTAGTTGCTGCTAAGCAGGGGAAGCCATAACTTTTGGCCCTCCCTCTACAGAGAGGGGTGCTTCTGGCAATTTAGGGGGGTAGGAACAGGGAGAGAGAGAGAACAAGGGGATCAAATGTGTCAAAAGAAAAGGAGACCCACCCTTGGGGCCAGAGATCAGCAAAAACCTGTTTTCTCTGGGGATGTCTCATTTCTGGATCAGAGGTCTTTGTAGCAGGCAGAAGGGAGAAAAATGAGGGTGACTGGGTCCAAAATCATTCAATATTCTTACTGTGCCAGCATTCACTGTCCAGGAGCAGGTGGACAGAGAGTGCTAGCACAGTCAGCTGTAAGGGGGTCTGGGTGCTGGGAGGGAGGGCAAAGTGCTTCTGCCCTGTGGGGCCAGAAGAACAAAACTCTGGAAGTCCAAGGGGCTGAAAGGGGAACCTGTACTCCAGAAGAAGGAGCTGGACCTTTTCTTGCACAAACCTCAATCATACTTTTTTCCTTAGGTGGTCCCTATAAACATCCCACCCATCTAGATCATGCTGCCAAGTTACAGGGATCCTGGCTCCACTAAGGGACAAAGTAAAGTTGTGTTGGGAGAAAAACTCTGCTCCCAGGAGCTGTGTGGGTTTGAACAAGGTTCTTCGCTGAGCCTCGGTTTTGTCTTCTGTCAAACAAGCTTAGTAAGAAAGAACTCGCAGAGTTAACAGAAGATTGAAGCATGTGATGTGGTGAAAGAAAGCACAGCGAAAACTTTAGTTTTATTATGGATGGTGCGCAGATGGAAGGAAGCCGAGGCCTGTCAATCTGGCTCTCAGGGCAGGAAGCCAGGGCTAGGAACTGCACCCCAACTCCGAGGGTGGCTGGCGGTGCGGGGCGTGATCCAAGGGTGTGCTCACGGTGGCCAAGTAGAGGGGGCGCCTGGGTGTGTCTGGCCTTGAACCACCAATCCACTCAGTTACCCAGCGAGATCCAGGAGCCTCCAGCCAAGTGGAACCTAGAGCGAAGGAAGGAGGCTGCTCTGGTCCCCTGTCCCTCACCCCCAATCCTGGCCCGCCCTGCCTGGGCTCACCCCTCTGCCCTTGCACCTGTTGCCCACTTCAGCCCTAGAGGTCTTGGGCACTGATCTATCCTGGGGATGTGGGGATTAAGCTTGTGAGGAGGGAACCATTCCCTCCTTGCCACTCATTATGTAATTTTCTCTAATGAGAGCCCAACCCGAGAGCTTGTCAGAGGATTTCCCCCGTAGATTTCCAAGTAAGCATTGTAGCGGGAGAGAGAAATGGGAAGGGAGACAATCAGCAGCTGTGGTGGGGCCCACAGTCCCTGCAGCACTTGTGAGATGGAGAACCTCCTATACACCCCCAAATACACACCCTTTGACCCCAGAGCTCCATTTGGGTCCTTTTGCAGGGAGGCCTCCGTGGGATTCAATGTTTGGCACTCTAGGGGCAAAGGTGCTCTTGCTTGGTTTTGTTTTAGTTTTTATTAAATTTTTTTCAACGTTTTTTATTTATTTTTGGGACAGAGAGAAACAGAGCATGAACGGGGGAGGGGCAGAGAGAGAGGGAGACACAGCATCGGAAACAGGCTCCAGGCTCCGAGCCATCAGCCCAGAGCCTGATGCGGGACTCGAACTCACGGACCGCGAGATCGTGACCTGGCTGAAGTCGGAGGCTTAACCGACTGCGCCACCCAGGCGCCCCTTGTTTTAGTTTTTAAATTGGGGTCCATGCTGGAGAAATTCAATGGTTATAGGCTAGGTATAGGGGGTATCTACTTTCCTCCCAGAAAGAGTGACACTCCTGTCCTGGCAGCTGCCGCATGCTGTCACCATCTGCCCGGATGACTACAAGCCTGGTATCCTTTTCTTTTTTCCCCAGGCACTCCAGCCCTTTCCAGAAACCAGGTGTTCTGGAGAGAGGGCTCTCTCCAGGGACCCAAGTCTGGGGTTCCTGTGGCATCTTTCTGGGATCCAAGCTACAATCCTGCCTTTAGCAGAGTAGAGCTCTGGTGGGAGATTCAGAGAGTTCCTGAGCCTGCAGTGTGCCCTGGCAGATAACTCAGTGGCATGAGTGTCAAGATTAAGACCACTGTCTGTGGTAGACTTCCAGATTCCTGAAAATGGGAATGCCAAAAGTAGCAGAGAGGGTTGCTATTTGATTCTCAATGAAGTTAAACTTGGAAGGCCTGTGCCTTTCTGGTCAGGGAAATTGCTGATCCTCCTTTGGTAAGAGTGAGCCAAGGCCATGTGGGTGATGGGCAGTTGGTCTGCTGGGAGTGATGTTTGGGCATGGAATGGCTTTGGAGCAGGGCTAGTATCCTAACATAAATTTGGGATGTAGTAGTTGCCCATGAATATTGGGTTTAATTCATTAGAGTCATGCTTTATTCTGTGTAGTACTGCCTTGTGAGAACTCTTAGTGAATTATGTATTTAATTTCCCTATATTTGTGTCTCAGGTGGTAACTATATCTTATATTTATAATGCTCAACAGATTTTATAATAGGTACATGGAAATACTGGCTTATTAATGAACACATTTTCTCCTGCTTTTGCACCATGCAGATGGGCCCAGCAGGAACTCAGGCTGGCTCCTATCTAAATCCAGGAGTGACTCATTTTAGGAGCAGTAGAAATTCAGCCTAATTTTCCATGACAGTAAAGAATTCCTGTTCTCTAGCCACTGCTGCTCAAGGTCATATGTAAGGTCACAGCCAGAGTCAGGAACACTAGTCAAGGCTTCTCCCAACTGACAGTTCAATAATTATGGTGTACTTACTTTACAAATATTTTCTACTTTATTATAAAAAGACCAATAGATAGGAAGCTATCTATTATCTGTTCATTCTTTCCACTATGCCAAATCAGTAATAGGTGAAAGGGCTTTAATAGTTGGAGAGAAAATCCAGATGATATGCCTACAAGGGGGAATATCAAAATCTGGGGTGAAAGTGTGAGTAGAGAGAGAATGGGGGCAGTGGAGAAGGCAAGTGACTCTTCCAGAAAAAAGCCTGGACTGGCTTTTGGTAGAACTGACAGGAAAATAAATAATGAGTGGGGAACACCATCAGGGACAGTCTGGAATGGGGATAAATGGATAAGACTGCAGACCACACAAAAATCCCTCCCTCTGTGCCACCCACAACCCAGAAAGCCAGACCAGCAGGATGTCTACTGTAGACATTTAGAAAAAACTAAAGGATTCAGAAGGAAGAGGGAAGAACCATCTGGATGAGAGACATTTATTATCTTTTCTGGAATTTTCCTTTCTCCTTGGTATAGAGAAGGTGAAGGAAATAAGTTCTCTTTTCTTCTCAGATTCTACTTTTTTCATTTTAAAAAGGAGGTAGGCAAGTGTCCTGGGAAGTCAAAGACGAGCCTGCTTATACACAACATCTAAGTAATAGTACATGGAAATATTATAGATTGGTCCTGACACCCAGGAACTCTGTCCTCAATCTCCAACTCACAGTCAGATATGGGGCATTGCCTTCTAAGGCCCCCAAACTTCCTTTAGTCATGCTGCTCCTCCCAAGACTCAGTGTCCTATGTTGGTGTCTACCCCATGTGTCCATCAAACATGTTTTCATTCCAAGACCACCATCTTCTGCAGAGAACACTTGCATTATTCATTCTTTCTTCTTTATCTCCCTTCTTGCTTCTCCTTCTTGCTTATCACCTCATCCCTTGACCAGTTTCAATAAGAACACAGCTGATGAAGAGTTAATGCTGTTAACTGCCAGTACTCTGCCCTTCCTGGTGTCCAGGAAATAGGAATGGTGAGTCTAATTCCTCATCTTAGGAAGGACATGGAAGAGCTGGGACCTTTCTGAAGGATCACCGTGGGGAAGGGATCTGGCCCTTGCCAAGAGTCTGCTGCTCCATCAGGTAGACTGGGTAGGAATTAGGGCCCCCATCATCCTCTGGGTCATTGTCCTCTGTGTTTTGGACCAGTGCACGGCGTGTTTTCATCGTACAGGCAATCTGTGATTAGGAGAAAGGAGGAATGAGTTTCATCTGCCATGCCACTTGCTTTCCTCAATACCCATAACCCTTCAATTCTACTCTCCCTGATCCTAGCCATTTAGCTTCCTTCTTTCCCAAGATTCCATCCAAACCTTGATCCTTATTCCAGCCCCAGATCCCATGCACTAAGTCCCAGACTTCATCTCCAATTCCCTCCTCTGTCCAATTTTCCCTCTCCTGATATTCCCTGTTCTCATATCCCAGATTCTATCTCCAGCCCCCAGTTTTTCCCTATTCAATTTCCTTTTCTCTCAGCCACAGACTTTTCTTCAATGCCACTGTTCATGCCTCATGCACCTATTGTCCTTCCCCAAAGTTTTCACCACCACTACCCCTTTATTACCATCCTCCCACCATGCCTCTTTTCCTGGGCTAATTACTGCCTCTTGTTCAGATCCATAATCTCTCATCAACTCCCTGTCTCATGGGTTCACTCCCCTGTAGCATCCCTGCCCCTTACCAAGAAGATAAGGCCAAGGAACACCAGGAAGAGAATCACAGCCACCAGGACCACAATAACTATGGCCCATGCAGGGAATGAATCATTCTCCCTCATTCCTCCAGCACGAAGACCTCCCTGTGAGCCATCTTTGTTCTGATATGGATGGTTTTGGTTGCCTGGGGCTTCTGACATGATGGAACTCAGCTCTATGTGAGATGTGGTGAGTGTAAAAGAACCAATGGGTACCCCATAGGTAACATCAGTTTTATTTGAACCAGGAGAGGTATTAGTGACAGATTTGTCTCCTGTGACATTGAATGGAGGTCTTATAGTCTCTGTGGGAGCTGTGTTTTTTCCTACACTTTCTTTAGGTTTTCTTGGGGGTTTTGTGGTCTCAGTGGCCAATGTGGCCTTTACTCCATGTTTTATAGATTTGGCTTGAGTTCTTGTTGTCTTCTTATTGGCTGGAGTGGCATTTTCTCCATGTTCTTTGGGCCTCTCTGGGGCTCTTGTGGTATTGCTGTTGGCCGAGATGATCTTCTCCCCATGGTCTGTGGGAATTCCTGGGGCTCTTGTGGTCTTCCCATTGACCGTTGTGTTCTTCTCCCCATGGTTCTTGGGCTCTTCTAGGGCTCTAGTGGTCTTCCCCTCATGGTCCTTGGGGCCTTCTGGGGCTCTCGTGGTCATCCCATTGACTGTTGTGTTCTTCTCCCCATGGTCCTTGGACCCTTGTAGGGCTCTGGTGGTCTTACCCCCATCATCCTTGGACCCTTCTGGGACTCTTGTGGTCTTACCATTGGCCAGGGTGGTCTTCTCCTTATGGTCGTTGGGCCCCCCTAGGACTCTAGTGGTCTTCCTGTTGACTGTGGTGGTCTTCTCCCCATGATGCTTGGGACCTTCCAGGGCTCTTGTGGTCTCCCTGTTGGCTGGGGTGGTCTTCCCATGGTCCTTGGGCCCTTCTGGGGCACTCATCGTCTTCCCATTGGCTAGGGTTGTCTTCTCACCATAGTCTTTGATCCCTTCTAGGGCTCTAGTGGTCTTCCCCCTATGGTCCGTGGGCCCTTCTGGGGCTCTTGTCGTCTTCCCATTGGCCAGGGTGTTTTTCTCCCTGTGGTCCTTGGTCCTTTCTAGGGCTCTAGTGGTCTTCCCCCCATGGTTCTCAGGCCCTTCTGGGGCTCCCGTGGTCTTCCCATTAGCTGGCGTTGTCTTCTCACCAGAGGCCTTGGGCCCTTCTAGGGTTCTTGTGGTTTTCTTCCCATATTCCTTGTGGCCTTCTGGGGCTCTCGTGATCATCCCATTGGCAGGTGTAGTCCTTTCCTCATGGTTCTTGGACCTTTCTGGGGCACTTGTGATCTTCCTGACTGTGGTGGTCTTCTCCCTGTGGTCCTTGGGCCCTTCTGGAGTTCTTGTGGTCTTTTCCTCATGTTCCTTGGGCCCTTCTGGGACACTTGTGGTCACCCCATTGGCTGATGTAGTCTTCTCATCATGTCCCTTGGGGCCTTCTGGGGCACTTGTGATCTTCCTGTTGACTGTAGTGGTCTTCTTCTCATGATCCTTAGGCCCTTCCGGGGATCTTGTGATTTCCTTGTTGGCTGGGGTGATCTTCTCATGGTCCTTGAACCCTGATGGGGATCTCATGGTCTTCCCATTGGCTGGGGTGGTCTTCTCCCCATAGTCCTTGGGCCCTTCTAGGGTTCTTGTGATCATCACGTTGGCTGATGTAGTCTTCTCCCCATGACCCTTGGGGCTTTCTGGGGCATTTGTGGTCTTCCCGTTGACTGTAGTGGTCTTCTTCTCATGATTCTTAGGCCCTTCCACGGGTCTTGTGACCTCCCTGTTGGCTGGGGTGGTCTTCCCATGGTCCTTGGGCCCTGCTGGGGCTCTCATGGTCTTCCCATTGGCGGGGGTTGTCTTCTCACCATAGTCAGTGGGCCCTTCTGGGGCCCTTGTGATCCTTCTGCTGTCCGGAGTGGTGTTCTGTCCATGTTTCTTGGACTTTTGGGGGGTTAGTGTGGTTTTCTTATTGGTTGATGTAGTCTCTTCTCCATATTTTGTAGATTCTGTTGGGACTCCCGGAGTCTTCTCATAAGGCAATGTGGCTACTTTTCCATGTTCTAGTGAGTTTTCTAGTGATTTTGTGATATTTATATGAGCTGATATGGTGCTGTGTCCATGTTCTCTAAGTGTTGCTGGTATTTGTGTGGTCTTTTCAATGGGTGATGTCCTGTTTATATGTCCTGTAGTCTTCATCATTGTTGTGCCTGAGGCAACTGTAGTTCTGAGATTAGCAGCTATTGTATGATCTCCAGCTCTTTCTGACCTTCGTGGGGTTCTTGTAACCTCATCTGATGGGGCTGTTGTGCTTTTGCCTGAGGAATACATAGGTATTTTTTTGCTCTCCGAATTTCCTGAGTTGTAGACAGGATTTATGGTCTTCTGTGAAGTAGCGCTTTTACTCTCTGAAGTAATGTTTCTCGAAGATGTTACACTTTTATCTGTTCCTATAACTGATTTGAACCTAAGGCAAGTTGTTTTGATCTTGGGTGCTGACGTTGGATATTTTACACCAGACGATCCTTTATGTGTGTTAGTAGAGTCAGTAGGATCAATAGACCGTCCATTCCGAACATTTGGGTCTCTTCCTTGATTGCTCGGGGTTTTTTCAGAAGTAGGAAGAACTTCATGATGACTTGTAGAGTTTTGGGAATTACCTATGTGTTTGTAAATCGGCTTGAGATGGTGTGTAGTGTTGCAATTGCGTTTTAGATTATGGGTTTCTGTAGATTTAGTGAGGTCTAGAGGGCTATGGCTTGACTGAAGAGCAGTATGATCAGGGGGTGCACTATAAACAAAGCCTGAAATAGGAGGGAACAAATTATCAGATGCTGGGGAATCACCAGTTTTCTGAAGTTCTTGAAATGTGATAGCACCTGTGAAGGAAAAGAGGCAAATAAGAAACTTCCATTATTTTCTTCCTTGTTTCTCTGCCCACCTCTCCCTCTAAGGGTCCCTTTATTACCCTAGATATATCTCCCCAGCCAGTATCCTCAAAATACTATGACTTAAAATCCCCATTCTCTCCTCTAGTCTCTGGACCTTTGTTCAGGTTGTGCCTTCAGCAAGAATGCCACTTCACCTCTTCTCCACTTCCACTCCTCAGTTATGAAATTCAGACCTTTCTGGCTTTATGGCATCTTTCCAGATCCTTCCAAGCATATAAGATCTAGTTTCATCTCAATTCTCAAAAAATTCTTTATTAATACCCTTTCCTGCTACCTTCAACCCAACCTTACAGTTATTTGTGTGCCTATCAACCTCTACTTCCTGCCCTACCTATCAAATCACAAGATTTTGAGATCAGATATTGAGGGTATTTTGTTCCACAAATGCTCCTTTAGAGTTTATATACTTATGAAATGGAGTTCCCTTTCCATGACAGGGCTGAGAAGAAAGGGAACAAATATCAGAATCTCCATCTTTCCATAAAATTCCAGCTCCATCTCAAATGTAATTGTGTAACAGACTGAAGTAAGACTTCTGGCAGAACTTGCCATAGGATTAATAAGTAGACACAGGTGATGAATAGGAGGAGGATAAAAAGAGGAATGGAAGATGGATAGAGGAAGGATATGGAAGACTTCATTTTGGTGTTAAAGTTTGGTTTGGATGTAGAGAAGTAGATGAGATGACTCAACCCTATGGTCCCCCACTGGACACCCCTCTCTTCACACGCCTAAAGCTATCTGGGATAGATGAAGTTTGCCCGCTTGAAAGAAAAAGATGTCTGCTTGGGAGTCCTGAGATGAGTGAATGAGGCAGCTGAATTGTAGAAGGGACTGACTGTGTTTAAGGACAGGGTGTGAGAGAAAACACCTCTATCAATAAACAGATATGGGCCTTAATTACGTGGGAAAAAAACAACCAACGGGGACAGAGGAGATGTCTCTGATACCTAGTCAGGAGATCGCCAAAGAGTGAGGGAGATAGTGTTGTTACGTAACTGAGATTTCCAGTCTGTTAGCTCAAGGCGGCAACCAGAACCTGGACCCATTCCCAATCACAAAGAAACAAAATCCACCCACCTCCTTGCTGCCAAGAAGAGTAGAGGCCCGGGGAACTCTTTGAAAAAATATGGGTGGGACAAGAAGGGGATGAGGGTCCCAAGTCTCTTATGGGAATCGAGGTTAGGGAGAGAAAGGATGGCTGAATTTTCAGGCCCTCACTTCGCTATGTTAGTTCCATTCCTTGGTTCTCTCAGCAGCAATACCAATGATAGCTACTATTCATTGGGCACCTTTTCTGAGCCAAAAGCTCAGGTGGTTGCCTTACAGACATTCTCTTTCTGGATTCTCTTCTAGGGTCACTGATCTGCCGGCTCCCCAAAAGTAGACAGATGATGAATGGGAGGAGGATAAGAAGAGGAATGGAAGATGGATAGAGGAAGGAGATGGGAGACTTTCATTTTAGTGTTAAAGTTTTGCCTGGATGCAGAGAAGTAGATGAGATGACTCAACCCTATGGTTCCCCACTGGCCTCCCCTCTTCACACACCTAAAGCTATCTGGATAGATGAAGGTTGCCCTCTTGAAAGAAAAATGTGTCTCTTTAGAAGCGTTACAAGCTATTAACCTCCCTATTTTACAGCCAAAAAACTTAAGTTTCAAGTTTCACCCAAGAGGAATGGTGACTTGCACACAATCCCACAGCAACAGCAATGGCCAACCTTTCTTGCACACTTACTATGAGACAGGCAGGTCTTATGAATGTATTAACTCATTTACTTTTCACAACAGCCCTTTGAAATTGAGAACTATTTGTTATTCTCCCCCTTTTTATAGATGAGGAAACAAGGTTCAGAGAGAATGAGTAATCTCCCCAAGGATACTCTCCAAGTCAAAAGTTGAGCTAGAGTTTGAACACATATTCTGGGTCCCCAGACCCAGGCTCCTACTGGTTAAGACTACACTACACAAACTATAGTTCAGCCCAGCTGTTGGGAAAGGAAGAACACTGGCACTTGTGGAACGCCTAAAGGATGCTGTCTATACATTTGTTTATTTAATCTTCACCACAAACCTGTGAGACAAGCATATGATCTTACTATTTTATAGGTGAGAAAAGGAAGTTCAAAGTGATGAAATAATTGGCAAAGTCAGGCTTCTCACTAAACCCCAGATGCTGTTAAATGTGATAGGGGATGAGTAAATATCCAGAAAGTGAATAAATGAGCAGTAGCAGTACAGTGGCAAATTCCACTGGCTTTAAAGAATCAGAGGACAAGATTAGAGTTCAGGCTCTGTCCCTCACCAGCTTTGCATGCTTGCTTGGGTCACTTAAATATTCAGAATATCCATGTCCTCAACTGTAAATAACAATGATGTCAACTGCACCAGCTTAAGCATAGATTATTTAAAGCATTTGTTGAATCTGAATTATAGTCTTTCAAACAGTCTCATACTTTGCCTTGTTCTCCTGGTAGTAAGGGGAGCCTGAGCCTGTGGCCTTCTACAGCCCCAGGTATCTCTCCTGTCCCATATGCTTCACATACCTCTGAGGCCTGCCTTGACCACCTCGTCCAAAGGGCAGCCCCATATTCCTGGGCCATTTCCCCTGGCTGTGTTTTATCAACATGACACTCATCATTTTCTATTTATAATAAATACTTCCCACAATGGCAGGGATTTTTAATTGTTTCATTCATTGCTATGTCTCCAGCTTAGAACAATGTCTGGCCCACAGGAAGCACTTCATACATATTTGTTGAATGGGTGATTAACAGTATCTTAAGACTGATGAAAACTCTTCAGAAGCAGTGCCAACAACCTCTCGTTATGCACACTAAGTAAAAAAGCATATATAACTGTGACCTCCATAAGTTGGAAAACCAAAGGGTAATTTCTGCCACATGAAGTAATTGAGCCCCTGAGATGTTAGAAGACCTACCAGTTCTGGGATACTGGTTGTCATTTAACCCCAGGGCCTATATAGTCAATAAAGAGATTCAGATAACTAGATCTTAGAATTCCAGATCTACATCACACAATTGTGGAACCATTGGTTATTAAGTCTTGAGTTGAAGCTCAAAGGATTCCTTGGTTCTGAGCTCAGCCATGGAGCAAATCAGTGACTAACTGCATTGCCCACCCACCCCACCCCACCCCCCTGCCCTAAGATGAGATGACCATCTCTTCTCCCCAGTAGCAATTTTAGTTCCCTAGGAAGTTTTTACCGTGAGATATTCATTTCGCCAACTACAATAATGGCCCCAAAATAACTTTTTTGGTCACTGATACATAGGCAGAGAGGAAACTCTGGCTTTAGCACAAGACACTGAAGATGGATGCTCAGCCTGGATTAAAGAATGAAAAAAATCCCACATCAAAACTACGTGTAATTCCAAAGGTCTGTTCAACATGTTTCATTCTCACTTATCATGCTAAGTGATTCATGATGCAGGGTCTCCATCAGAGCAGCTTTACCCAGAAGAGTGTATCTGGTGTTTCTTGGTGTCCTGCCCCTAGAAAATGGCTTACTCCATTTGCAATAATACAGGTAAATGCTTTAAATGTCTATAGAACACAAGCTCAGTACATGGCCTAAAACTCAGAGTAAAACAGACTAAAGAGAAATATACTCAAATGGTTGCCTGCATGGGTAACTGGGGATTATTATATTTTATTTTTCTTTCTCATTTTTTTTCCAGTTTTCCACTTTCTATAATGAGCATATTTCTGTCAGATAAGTTACATCAAATAACATTTATTAGAGGAAAAACAAGACATCCTTTTTAGACTTGCTCCAAGACCCCATTTGTGCTCCCCTCAGAGATTATTTAATCTACTTTCTGCACCTCTGGTTCTACAACTGCATGCCACAGACTCTGGGGTTCTAAGACCCAGTTATCTGAATCTGGGTATTGACTAATCCTGTGCATAAATGATGGAGAGGGGTCAGAACTGTGTACTAAAGGTATTCATCCACCTCAGTCATCACACTTTCCCTCTCTACCTTGGCCTCACTGCCTGCTGGACATAGTCATGTGCCCCATCAGCCCCACATTCCAGTTCCACCCTCACCCCACCCCAACCTTATCCCAGTCTCACACCCTCCCTACCTATCACCTACTTGCTCTTCTCTACAGGATCTGAGTGTCCACTGCCCTGGCCCTCCCCCCAGCCCTCTCCTCCGTTCCACCCAGGCAAACTCTAGCAGTCATCTCCCCAGACAAAACCCAGAGCCCAGAGTGTCCTATTCTGGAATTCAGATCTCAAGTCTGCCCTGCATCTGCCTGTGCCCTAGAGCAAATCTTCCTCAAAAGTTAATGTGTATGGAGTTGTCTCATGCTTCATTCCCTTCTGCTTTGTACCTACAGATCCTTCTTCCTGGGCAGCAGCATAACAGAAGGTGGCAGAGAGCAGCAGGTGGGATAGCAGCATGACAGGAAGGAGAAGAGAAGAGACCCAGGATTGGGAGGCTGAGGACGGCTCTGGTGCCTCTGTCCCCAGACCATTGAGATAGGGAGAGAGGTACAAGTCAGAGCACAAACAGAATGCACTGCTGAGGCCTAGCAGAGGCAGCTCGAAGATTCCTCAGCTCCTGCCCCTGCCAGCCACCATCCACTTGTTCCCTTCGCTCCCATCCCCACTGGCCCCAACATGACCTGAGCTCAAGGAAGGAGAAATTTCCTCCAATATCACCCTCTGTCAAATACTATTAGAAGAAGCTGCTGCCTGCCCTACCCTAAATACTGTCTGCAGCATCCAGATTCACAACTTTCTGGGTCCTGGTTTGCAATCATCAACATCGTTGCCATGGATGACCCTATCCAGCACATTGCGTCTCTCTGAATTTATTTGTGTGTGTCTACCTTGTGAAGACCCTCCTTTGAATCACCCAGGTCCCCTCCAGACTTCTCCTGTGTTTCACCTCTCCGCTCCCTGGGGTCAGTCACAGAACTATTTCTTAACTAAGTGAACTAATTTGGTGATTTCACTTTAACTTGTAGGTTCTGTTGTGCTCATTAAACTTTTCCACATACTTTTTCTCACTGAAGCTCTGGAATGTTTCCCAACTGTAGAATAGGGACAAAATCATGCACACCTTATCGAGTTGCTATGAGGATCAAATAAGTAAATGTGAACAAAGTGCCTAGAACAATGCCTAGCACATAGTAAATGCCTGGTACACATCATCTACTGGTATTGGCCAGATGGCATTCTTCTAAGCTTATAAATGTAGGAAAGCCCTGACTAACTAAATGGGCCAGAGTCCAGAATAGAACCAAGATTGGCATAGAACAGGGCTCTTGGGAGAGAAATGCACCTCAGGCCCATGAGGGCAGCAGGCAATGTGGAATGGCAGAATCCCCACTTGCCACCCTCTAACTTCATGACTTTGGACAAGTCCCTTCACTTCCTCTGCATCATGCTCTCCTCTCTATAAAGTGCAATATGAACCATCTCAGGAGATTTGAGGAGATGAAATGAGATGAAGTACTGTGAGCACATGTGAGTTCCTTGAACATAACAGATGCTCAGCGAATGTCAGGCCCCACTGCTGTCTACCCAAGACTGCTGGCCTGTACAGTGTCTTTATGTAAACTGGAAACAGCCCCTCTGTGCGTGGGTGCAGCTTTGCAGGCTATGTCTTGAGAAGCAGAGCACAGGCTGGATTTCATCTCCTACCTGCTCCTTAGACAGTAACCTTAAGCAGTGAACACCCTAGGCAACTGTATGCAACAACCCTATACCCACATCCCTTCCCACCACACATTCACCTGCTATTCATTTCTATGATTGGTCATTCAACCCTACAAATGCTAAGAAACAATTCCTCTTTGTCTTCTGTCTCCTTGTGTTATGGTAACCCCTTTGCCTCTGAAGGCATCTTACCTGCCTCCTGAGAAGCTAAAAGGAAGATGAGGCAGCAGTGGAGGCCAAAGGTGGAGCGGATGCAGTGGGCTGGCTGGGCCATGTTGGAGTTGGACAGCTGCTAGGGACCATGGGCTGGGGTCCTCTCAGCTTAAATGGATCCATGTTTGACGTCATGAGGGCTGGGGCCCCCCAGGTCTCAACCTTAAGTAAATGGAACCGCCCCACCCCACAAGGGTGCCCTGATAACAAGAGACCGCAACTGCTGTGTCACAGAGCCAAGCACCTGGGCGCCTGCTGAATGGGTGGGATCTGGGAAAAGGAATACAGAATGGGCAGACTCCTGACCCAGCCCCAGCAGAGGGAGAGGGGACTGGGTGGGGGCAGCCTCCAGGGCTCTGAGGAGATAGGGAGCATATTGCTGGGTTCTAAAAGGACTGGGCTCTGATGGGTGAGGCAGATGCGGGGGGGGGGGGGGTGATTGGGTGCTCAGGTTCTGGGAGGAGATTCACAGTCTGGTTCTCCAGCTTCACATTTGCCCTTCCACTTCTCTCGCATCAGCCCTGTTTTCCACACCCCTTATTCACACATGGTCACTCTTTTTGCCATGGGTGGAGTCATCCATGAGTATCAGGTGAAAGAGCAAAGAAGCGGAAAGACCTCACATGGTCCACTACTGCAGAGACAGGTGCTTCCAGATGTCCAGAGATGACACAAGATGTGGATACAGTGGGGACAGTGACAGAGACAAGCTACAAGACTGATACAGAAGCCCAGGACCCAACATCACACACCTCACCAGGGACGCAGATGGGAACGGAGGCTGAGTTCTTTGGTAGAGATGCTTGGTGTACAGGGGCTCTGCCTTCAGCCCACCCCTTCCCTCCTCTCCCACATCAGCCCAGCAGCCATCACTTGCCTCCAAGCCCCTATCACCCCTATATAGAAATGCAGACATCTCACTTCTAGAATCTCCTGGAGTCTTCCTCTTTCCCTCCTCCTGATTCCTTGCCTAGAGCAAGCGTTAGTTCAGAAGACTGTCAAAATTCATTCACTGGACTTCCAAGTGGCAGTACCTGGGGCTGGAGTTGTGGGGGACAGACTACTGGAGCCAAGGAGAAAGTCATGCATCCAGGTGTCCAAGTCACCACCTCTTTATGGCTCACTTGATTTGTTCACAGTGTGTCTCCTCTCATGGAAAGTAAGCACCCTGCAGGCAAGGTCTTTGTCTTGATCACTGCTGCTTTCCCCGTCACCTGAGGTAGTGTCTGGCACACAGTAGACAATCAGTAAGCACTTACTACTCGGCTATACAGAGTGGGTGTCTGGACTGTCTGCTGCCTTTCTGGGGGAAGTGGAGCAGGCAGAAGGAGTGGAGGGGGTCAAGATCTAAAGGTCAAGAAGCCAGGGGCTCAGGGCAGTGGGGCTCATGGGAGGACCAAAGAGACATTTTGGGAGAACATATGAATTGTTCTCATTACTTGGTGTGACTTGTCCCTAAGCCCTAGGCAGGGCTGGAATGAGTGAGAAGGGAACAGGCCAACTTCTCATTAATGTAATTAATGGGAAATTAATGAGGCTCCATGGAGTCAAGCCAAAGACTGGTTACTCAGAACTGGGTGGCCTGCCTCCCTGAAAGGGAGCACCCTGAAAGATGGAGGAACTAAGGCAGCAGAAGGCCTTCCCCTGTAGCTCCATCCGGACCCAGAGTGACTAACAACTCCCTTTTCCATTAGTCCCCAGCCCCACCCTTTTCCCCAGGAACCTAGGCCTCTAGGAGAGTGGTTCTCAACAGAGAGGGACAGCTTTGCTCCCCCAGCAAACATTTGGGAAAGTCCAAAGATATTCTTTTTTTTTGTTGTTTTTTAATTTTATTTGAGAGAGAGAGTGGGAGTAAGTGAGAGGGACCGAGTGAAAGAGAGAGAGAGAGAGGGAGAGAGAGAGAGAGAGAGAGAGAGAGAATATCTCAAGAAGGCTCCATGCTAAGCGTGGAGCCTGACATGGGGCTTGATCCCACAACCCTGGGATCATGACCTGAGCCAAAATCAAGAGTCGGATGCTCAGCCAACTGAGCCACCCAGGTGTCCCTAGAGATATTCTTGTCACAACTTGGAGGGGATGTCACTAGCCTCTAGTGGATAGAGGCCAGAGGTACTATTCAACATAATACACAATGCTCAGGACAGCCCCCAACCCGCAACAAAGAACTCTCCAGCCCAACATTTCAGTGGTGCTGAGATTCACAATCTCTGCTTTAGTTGCATAAATAAATATCCGCCCTTCTCTTTTAGCCACAACTTCCTCCAGATGACCCATGCATCTGGGTTAGAGAAACTAGGGGGTAAGTAGAGGCTCAGGTTGATCTCTTAGTGTGAGTAGAGGTTGTTGTGTCTGAGTTAGAGGCTGAGGGGTTAGTCACAAAATAATCCTACTAATTTCTAACGTTTGAGCATTTCTATGTGCCAAAGAATATGCTAAACACCTTACCTTCTTATAACCTATGAGATTAGCAACGTTAGCTTCATTTTACCAATGAGAATAAACAGTCTCAGATTAGGGAAGTGACTTGCCCAAGGTCACACACCTGGTAAGCAGGAGACCAGACTTGGTCGGTACCTGCATAATGGCAAAGCACATGTGCTTTGACAAATACACAATGACTAGGAGGGGGTGGTGTTTTATTTAGCAAGAATTGTGTCCTTCATCCACTCAGAGTGGTCTAAGGAGGCATCACAGAGCAAGACTCCTCGCCTGTCTCAAAGTGAGAGGACTGGAGGTGTTGGGAGGGCCAGGAGCCAGCCCAAAGGGGCTCCATATGGAAGGAGCTGTGAAGGGAGAGCTTCCCCATCCTGCACATGGGATGTCCAAAGTATCCCTAGCTAATGAGGCTCTCTAAGGAAGAGGGTGGGAATGGGAAGAAAGGGTGAAGGACAAAGGTTCCAACTGCCCAGACCTAGACTTCATGAAGGCTAGAAGACTCCTGGAGACCAGCTAGCCCTGGTCCTTCCTTCTGCAGCTGAGAAAACTGCTTCAGAGAAGTTAGGTCCAAATGGCAGGCTGGTGGCAGGACCCAGACCAGAACCTCAGCCTCCTACTTGGTGACTGATCCCCTTATACTGTTGGTGAAGGAGACCTGGATGGGCTGGTGGCCCCAGGAATCCACCCGCAGGAAATGGTCCCAACTAACTGAATGGGAAGGCTGAGTCTGAGAATGAGTCTGTTTTGGAGAGGAAGAAGGAAGGTTGAAGGGAGAGGGATACTCTACCATCCCGGCCCCACCCCTTCATTTGACAAGGTAGTGGCTGGTGTCCCTATGGTGGCAGTCATAAGGGGTCACAGAGCCACTACCACACTCCACACTCATCTCCTTCCAGAACTGGCAGGCCTGAGAGACCATGGAGAGGGTGGGTCAACTGAGGGCCCCAGGAATGTGCTTCCCAGCCCTCAACTCTCCCCATGGGTTGCTCCCTCTCCTTGACAACTCAGGTTCTCAGCATCCCTCTTCAAGTGAAATGATAGTAACGATGAATAAGGGGAATATTGAGCATTAATGCCAAGCAGCTAAGGGCTTTACATGTATAGCTCATTTCATTCTCCAACAGCCTTTTGACCTATCATTCTCATTTTATCCAGCACTCATCTATAAAATGAGGGGTAATAATATTATCTATATCACAGGTACACAGGTATGTATGTACAGCCCCTTGCACATAATAAGTGCTATTTAAGTATTAGTTATTATTAATGAGAAATCCGGACACAGAGAGGTTAAGTAATTTGCACAAGATCACACAGCTATATTGGTGGAGCTAGGATTCAACACCCAGGCTAATGTGACTCCACACAGTCTTCACTGCCTGGATAGAGCTGAATTTAGTGTCTCCCTGAGCTGGTCAGCCTCCAGCACTCCCCATTCTCTCTTTTGGTGGCCCCAACTCCCCATCCCTACTTGGTCACTGACAGGTACTGACATCCACATCACTGACATCCACATCTTTCCATCTTTCTGAACCTTCCTCCATATCTCCAGCTCTGTTGTCATATATATCTCACTCTGCAATGTCTCTACTATGAGATGCCCAGGTGGGCCTCTCTCCTTCTTCTGAACCCCAGTCTTTCCCACTGGGAAAGTGGCCTGAGCCTGCTCCCCTGTCTTTCCTCCCTTAATTTCCTGACTTTAGCTACTGGGGACTGGGGGTGGGGGGGGGGGTGGGGGAAGCTGCCCATGCCATCCCTGCTGGGAATGGAAGGGAGAGGAGAAGGAAAAAGAGGGAGGAAGGGGAACAGGATCCTTGGAGGGGATGTTTCTTACACCAGAAAGATCAAAGCCATGAGAAAGGAAGTTGAAAACTTTTCAAGGAAGCAATCAGGTAACAGACATCTGGCTATTGGTGTGACCAGAAGCTCAAGGGAGCACCGAAACCCCGTTAAGAACTGGAAACATAATCAGACATACTCAAAACACAGTTGAAATCAGGCACTAATGAATGCATGTACTCCCCTCCAGGAGCCAGAGCTGGCTGCAGAAGAGTAAGAGAGAATGGGCCCAACCATCATCTTTACTGGTAAATGGCCCAATGCAAATAAGAGCACCTTACTGGTCAGGATTCTGAGCTCGGGGCATGTGGTGGCCACTCCAGCCATTATGGGAGTGGAGCCTCCTGAGACAGCCGTGCTAGCTATGTGGAAGGCCAGACCCAATGGGAGCCGTTCCAGGGGCTGTCGTGAGGGATGCAGATCCTAGAAGGGAAGAGAGAAAAAATGGCCAGAAGAGATCAGAAGTGAGAGCAGAAGCAGAAATTACATTCAGTGTTCCCTCAATCAAAATCCTAGCGACTTATAGGGGCACCTGGGTGGCTCAGTTTGTTCAGCGTCTAAAATTTGCTCAGGTCATGATCTCATTGTTCCTGAGTTTGAGTCCTGCATTTCGCTCTGTGCTGACAGCTCAGAGCCTAGAGCCTGCTTCAGATTCTGTTTCTCCCTCTCTCTCTCTGCCCTTCCCCTGCTCACGCTCTGTCTCTCTCTCTCTCTCTCAAAAATAAATAAACATTAAAAATAAAATAAAATAAAAATCCTAGCGAGTTGTTGGTATAAATAGATGAGCTAATTCTATGAACATGAAGACTGAGAATGGCTGAGAAATCTCAAAACAAAACAAAAGTAGAAGACTTAAACTACCAGATCTTGAAACTTGCTACAAAGCTGAGGTCATTAAGTACTGTGGCACTGACCTAAAAATAGACACAGAAGAACAGAATAGGGGCACCTGGGTGGCTCAGTTGGTTAAGTGTCCAACTCTTGGTTTCAGCTCAGGTCATGATCTCACAGTTTGTGGGTTTGAACCCCACATCAGGCTCTGCACTGACAGCAAAGAGCCTTCTTGGGATTCTCTCTCTCTCTCTCTCTCTCTCTCTCTCTCTCTGCCCCTCCCCCACTCATGTGCACATGTAAACTCCCACACTCTTCCTCTCTCTCAAAAGAAAGAAATAAACTTAAAAAAAAAAAAGGAACAGAATAGAGTCCAGAAATAGACCCACATGTATATGCTCACCGGCCTTTTGATAAAGATACTCACACAACTCAATGGTGGGCAGAGAGGGAGGGTCTTTGAAATAAATGGCTCTGAGGCAACTGGTTATCCATACAGAGAGAAAATGAACCGACCTCTACCTTACTCCATACACAGAAATTAATTGAAGACAAATCATAGGCTTAAATTTCAAAGCCCAAATAAGAAAGCTTCCAGAAGCATGCATAAGAGAATATGTTTATGACTTTAAAGTAGGCAAAAAAAAAAAAAGTCTTAGGTAGGATACAAAAGACACTAACTACAAGAGAAAAAAAGTTTATGAATTGAAAAGCAGGGGTGGGGTTGGAGGGGGTGCTTTGTATAGCCACCAAGCCCAGGGCACTGCTCCAATGAGATTTTGGGGAACTGTTGACTTACACGTGGCTGAGTACAGGAAGCCCCCACCCAGAGCCACAGGCCAAGCTAAAAAGCCCTCTAGAGATAGATTGAGAAATAGAAATATCACCTAGCAACACCGAGAATGTTACTGTAGTGCTCCCAGAAATGGTTGTAGCTGAAATCTGAGAACTATTTGGAAAACTCCCAGAAGGTGAAGAAACTGTTGAGAAACTTGCAAAGAACGTGCAGAGATCGGCAGAGTTCTACCCAGAGACAGTGGTGAGACTGGTAGACATGGTGGGGAGACTGACAGAGATCTTCTCAGAGATGGTAGGGAGATTGGCAGAGATGGTAGGGATACCAGCAGAGACAGTGGGGAGACCAACAGAGAGATATCCTCAGAAATAGGAGACTGGCAGAGACGGTGGGGAGACTGACAGAGGTATCTCCAGAACCTGAGGGACTCTCAGAGGTTGTCAGTATGCCTCCAGATGCTGTTTCCTGATGAGGTCAGCTGAGCTATTGTTGGAAGAAGAAAAATGAAGTGATGGGATTAGAAGAGTTGGCCAACTCCAAAGGCCACCTCTTTACCCCAACAACCCTTTTCAGAGGCTGGTGTTCCTGCAGGCCCAGGAATAGCACCCAGGTGCGTCCATGGTGCCTGATGGTGTGTGCCTTTCCAGATCTATTTCCCCTGCTCTTTAAAGGCTCTGAGGCTTGCATCACCTGAGGTGCTCAGTGAGTTGAGCATCCGACTCTTGATTTTGGCTCAGGTCATGGTTCCAGGATCGTGGGATCGACCTCTCCGCTTAAGT
>NW_024422660.1:0-5062 GCF_014898765.1 Herpailurus yagouaroundi | reverse complement strand
TCACATTCACTATTAATTCAACTGCATTGTGAATCTAGCTCTGGCATTGCGCCAAGTGGAAGGAACCAGTGAGTGCATTGAGACTCTGCCAGGTAACAGAAATATGAGGGTTAAAAAAAGAACAGAAAGTATATCATTGGTCCAATAGAAAGGTCTTTGCTTCTACGTCATCCATGAGCCCTGTGTTTGCTCTCCTTATAAATCTGGCCTATTTCAGAAACCCTCTGTCCTTGCTCTCCATCTTTGTTGATATCTTTGGACTGGGTAAGATTTGACCTCTGTTCCGTAGATTATACATTCTGCTCTGACAGTGCATGGATGCCCCTAAAGGCTATTGCTGTCTTATAATGAAAGAAATGTTACAGCCAATCCCAATGTCATCAGTTAGGTTCCCAGAGACCTCCACACATGCATTTTTGCATAACTGACACCTGGTATGTGCTGTTTACTTCCTTGAAGGTTAAAGATCATTGACCTAGCAGTTCATCTACTCCTGGGCTAGAAATATGTGCAGTTTCCTATCTAAGCCTCTATGCTACACATTCCATTTCATAGTCTCATGCATGTTCATATCTGAGAATATATACTTATATTCTTTAAGTAAATTCTAGTTTCATTTATGTATCAGTTCTAGAAATTTTTAGTGAAGTCTTTTGGGTTTTCTATGTAGAATATTATGTCATCTGCAAAGAGTGAAAATTTGACTTCTTCCTTGCCAATTTAGACGCCTTTTATTTCTTTTTGTTGTTTGAGTGCTGTGGCTTCCAGGACTATGTTTAATAAAAGTGGTGAGAGTGGACATCCCTGTTTTGTTCCTGACCATAGAGGAAAAGTTCTTTTCCCCACAGAGGATATTAGCTGTGAGTATTTCATATATGGCCTTTATTATGTTTGAGTTAACTTACTTTGCTGAGGGTTTTTTTTTTTTTTATCATGAATGGATGTTGTACTTTGCCAAATGTTTTTCCTGCATTTATTGAAATAATCATATGATCCTATCCTTTCTTTTATTAATGTGATGTATCACAATTGGTTTGCAAATATTTAACCACCCTTGCAACCCAGGAATATATCCCACTTGATTGTGGTAAATGATTTTTTTCATGTATTGTAAAAATATAAAGCTTCTCTGTAGTGAAAGAAACAATCAATGAAACTAAAAGGCAATCTACTGATTGAGAGAAGATATTTGCAAATGGCATATCTGATAAAGGGTTAGGATTCAAAATATATAAAGAACTGATAAAACTCATGGGGAAAGGGGAACCCTCTCGCACTGTTGGTAGAAATGCAGAGTGGTGCAGCCACTCTGAAAAACAGGATGAAGATTCCTTAAAAAGTTAAAAATAGAACTTCTCTATGATCCAGCAATCACACTACTAGGTATTTACACAAAGAATACAAAAATACTAAATCAAAGGGATATATGCACCCAATGTTTATAACAGCAGTATCTACAATAGCCAAATTATGGAAAGAACCCAAGTGTCCATTAACTGATAAATGGATAAAGAAGATGTGGAATATATATATACATGTATGTGCACACATACATACATACATATATACACACATACATATACACACATACATATACACACACATACATATATATATGTTCATACATATAAATCAACTGAACAAACTGATGATTACCAGAAGGGAGGTGGGCAGGGGAATGGGTGAAATAGGTGATGGGTATTAATGAGGGCACTTGTGATGAGCACTGGGTGATGTATGGAAGCGTTGAATCACTATATTGTACACCTGAAACTAATATTGCACTGTATGTTAGCTAACTGGAATTTAAATAAAAACTTTAAAAAAATTCTAGTTCAATCTTAAAGAGAACAGAGCCTCAAAATATACAACGCTGTTTTTATTTTTTATTTTCTAGCCAATACATGTGTCTTTATATCACTGAACCAATAATTTCACCTTTCTTATCACTTTAAACGTGGTGAAGACTAACAAACTTATGCACTGAACCACTTTATTTAATTTTGTAACCACAATAGGTTCTTTATAAATGCCTTTCTGAGGGGCGCCTGGGTGGCTCCATCGATAAGCATCTCAATTTTGCTTTCAGCTCAGGTCATGATCTCACAGTTTTGACTTTCTTTTTTTTTTTTTTTAATTTTTTTTTTAAAATTTTTTTAATTTATATATGAAATTTATTGTCAAATTGGTTTCCATACAACACCCAGTGCTCATCCCAAAAGGTGCCCTCCTCAATACCCATCACCCACCCTCTCCTCCCTCCCACCCCCCATCAACCCTCAGTTTGCTCTCAGTTCTCAACAGTCTCTTATGCTTTGGCTCTCTCCCACTCTAACCTCTTTTTTTTTTTTTTCTTTCCCCTCCCCCATGGGTTCCTGTTAAGTTTCTCAGGATCCACATAAGAGTGAAACCATATGGTATCTGTCTTTCTCTGTATGGCTTATTTCACTTAGCATCACACTCTCCAGTTCCATCCACGTTGCTACAAAAGGCCATATTTCATTTTTTCTCATTGCCACGTAGTATTCCATAGTGTATATAAACCACAATTTCTTTATCCATTCATCAGTTGATGGACATTTAGGCTCTTTCCATAATTTGGCTATTGTTGAGAGTGCTGCTATGAACATTGGGGTACAAGTGCCCCTATGCATCAGTACTCCTGTGTCCCTTGGATAAATTCCTAGCAGTGCTATTGCTGGGTCATAGGGTAGGTCTATTTTTAATTTTCTGAGGAACCTCCACACTGCTTTCCAGAGCGGCTGCACCAATTTGCATTCCCACCAACAGTGCAAGAGGGTTCCCGTTTCTCCACATCCTCTCCAGCATCTATAGTCTCCTGATTTGTTCATTTTGGCCACTCTGACTGGCGTGAGGTGATATCTGAGTGTGGTTTTGATTTGTATTTCCCTGATAAGGAGCGACGCTGAACATCTTTTCATGTGCCTGTTGGCCATCCGGATGTCTTCTTTAGAGAAGTGTCTATTCATGTTTTCTGCCCATTTCTTCACTGGGTTATTTGCTTTTCGGGTGTGGAGTTTGGTGAGCTCTTTATAGATTTTGGATACTAGCCCTTTGTCCGATATGTCATTTGCAAATATCTTTTCCCATTCCGTTGGTTGCCTTTTCGTTTTGTTGGTTGTTTCCTTTGCTGTGCAGAAGCTTTTTATCTTCATAAGGTCCCAGTAATTCACTTTTGCTTTTAATTCCCTTGCCTTTGGGGATGTGTCGAGTAAGAGATTGCTACGGCTGAGGTCAGAGAGGTCTTTTCCTGCTTTCTCCTCTAAGGTTTTGATGGTTTCCTGTCTCACATTCAGGTCCTTTATCCATTTTGAGTTTATTTTTGTGAATGGTGTGAGAAAGTGGTCTAGTTTCAACTTTCTGCATGTTGCTGTCCAGTTCTCCCAGCACCATTTGTGAAAGAGACTGTCTTTTTTCCATTGGATGTTCTTTCCTGCTTTGTCAAAGATGAGTTGGCCATACGTTTGTGGGTCTAGTTCTGGGGTTTCTATTCTATTCCATTGGTCTATGTGTCTGTTTTTGTGCCAATACCATGCTGTCTTGATGATGACAGCTTTGTAGTAGAGGCTAAAGTCTGGGATTGTGATGCCTCCTGCTTTGGTCTTCTTCTTCAAAATTACTTTGGCTATTCGGGGCCTTTTGTGGTTCCATATGAATTTTAGGATTGCTTGTTCTAGTTTCGAGAAGAATGCTGGTGCAATTTTGATTGGGATTGCATTGAATGTGTAGATAGCTTTGGGTAGTATTGACATTTTGACAATATTTATTCTTCCAATCCATGAGCAGGGAATGTCTTTCCATTTCTTTAAATCTTCTTCAATTACCTTCATAAGCTTTCTATAGTTTTCAGCATACAGATCCTTTACATCTTTGGTTAGATTTATTCCTAGGTATTTTATGCTTCTTGGTGCAATTGTGAATGGGATCAGTTTCTTTATTTGTCTTTCTGTTGCTTCCTTGTTAGTGTAGAAGAATGCAACTGATTTCTGTACATTGATTTTGTATCCTGCAACTTTGCTGAATTCATGTATCAGTTCTAGCAGACTTTTGGTGGAGTCTATCGGATTTTCCATGTATAATATCATGTCATCTGCAAAAAGCGAAAGCTTGACTTCATCTTTGCCAATTTTGATGCCTTTGATTTCCTGTTGTTGTCTGATTGCTGATATTGAACTTCCAGCACTATGTTAAACAACAGTGGTGAGAGTGGGCATCCCTGTCGTGTTCCTGATCTCAGGGAAAAAGCTCTCAGTTTTTCCCCGTTGAGGATGATGTTAGCTGTGGGCTTTTCATAAATGGCTTTTATGATCTTTAAGTATGTTCCTTCTATCCCGACTTTCTCAAGGGTTTTTATTAAGAAAGGGTGCTGGATTTTGTCAAAGGCCTTTTCTGCATCGATTGACAGGATCATATGGTTCTTCTCTTTTTTTTTTGTTAATGTGATGTATCACGTTGATTGATTTGCGAATGTTGAACCAGCCCTGCATCCCAGGAATGAATCCCACTTGATCATGGTGAATAATTCTTTTTATATGCCGTTGAATTCGATTTGCTAGTATCTTATTGAGAATTTTGGCATCCGTATTCATCAGGGATATTGGCCTGTAGTTCTCTTTTTTTACTGGGTCTCTGTCTGGTTTAGGAATCAAAGTAATACTGGCTTCATAGAATGAGTCTGGAAGTTTTCCTTCCCTTTCTATTTCTTGGAATAGCTTGAGAAGGATAGGTATTATCTCTGCTTTAAACGTCTGGTAGAACTCCCCTGGGAAGCCATCTGGTCCTGGACTCTTATTTGTTGGGAGATTTTTGATAACCGATTCAATTTCTTCGCTGGTGATGGGTCTGTTCAAGCTTTCTATTTCCTCCTGATTGAGTTTTGGAAGACTGTGGGTGTTCAGGAATTTGTCCATTTCTTCCAGGTTGTCCAATTTGTTGCCATATAATTTTTCATAGTATTCCCTGATAATTGTTTGTATCTCTGAGGGATTGGTTGTAATCATTCCATTTTCATTCATGATTTTATCTATTTGGGTCATCTCCC